>NC_032009.1:16060148-16084671 GCF_001865875.1 Lupinus angustifolius | reverse complement strand
AATTACCAATTCCTTGGATAATCGGATGATTAACTAGCATTAAAATCAAATGTAAAAGCAATTCCTACGTCATTGTCCACCCCTAGATCAATTATGTAGCAAGAAAGATAATCCAGATCCGGTATCAAGTTTAACTTCCAGTTAAACTTGAACCTTAAATCATGAATTCAGTAGCTAATTGAAATCAAGCAATAAAGAATGGATAAACTTTCCAAAATCAAACAACATTAATATAGAATTGAATCCAGGAGTACAAAAGGTAAGAAGATTACATTTCGATTCCCAACTACGAAGAACTAGCCACTCATCCTTGCCATTACAACACTCTGATCATGAGAAATACAAGAAATTCTGGATCTAAAGTCGTTCCCATGACTTCTCCCTTCCTGTCTACTATTTCTCTCCCTAAAATCGTGTGAAAAAGCTTGGAAAATGGTTGGATAACCCACCTCTGCTTTTCGTAACCGCCTATATTTGTTCCAGACTTCTGGTCTCTCGCTCAAGCTAGAGATTCTCGCTCAAGCAAGAGAGTAAATTTCAGCATTAAAAAATATTCTCGCTTGAGTGAGAGAAGTTGCATTTCCATGCCTGAACACCTCGCCCGTGCGAGGTTCCCTCGCTTGGGCGAGGGAGAAACAGTAAGCATGAGGTTTTTTGTCTTGAAATAGCGCCCGAGTGAGGCTCCCTCGCTTGGGCGAGGAGTACCAGTGTTTTCTAGTGATTTTCCTCTGAATTATGGCTTGAGCGACCATTACCTCGCTTGGGCGAGGCTAGTTCTGTCAAAAATATATTCTTTTCTCTTTTTCCTCCTTTTTTCATCATTTCTTACCTGCAAACGACAATAATTACTTAAATTCATAAACAATACAAGATTGCTAGATTATTGGGAATTATATGCAATTATATCATAAATCCACACAAAGTGCCCCAAAATCATACACATTTCATTAACATTTTGGCACTTAACACTTGTCCACCGAAGGTTAAGTCCAGTACTCTTGCAGCACAAGAGATTTTCCACTAAATATTATGGGTTATAATTACAATATCTCACCCCGAGACTTCTATGTACCCTACACACTCACTAATACTTATCACATTGGAAAACACATTTCCAAGTAACTCTATCCCCTTTCTTATCACACCCCGTGAAAGAAAGTATTCTACAATAATAATGAAGAATGTTCAACAATGACGGAATTGCCTTTACAAGTATGAAAATGATGTAACTTGCAATCCAATCAAATCTTTTGTATACTTAGTAATAATGCTCTTTATAAGTTTGTAACTTGAAACACTTTCACTTTAAGCAACTTCAGAAAAATCAACTTTGAAAGTTTTAAGAACTTGTTGCCAAAAGTGCAAAAAATAATTTCAGAATATGTGTAAGAGTTTTTGAAATTTGTATGAGAGTTGTGTATATGTTGTGTGTTGTGATTGTGAGTTTTAATGCCTTTATATAGGCTTTCTAATCAGCCAAAATGTCACTTTGAAAGGGTGGGAATTGATTTCAATGAAACCATGTCTTTTGGGTTGAAACTCATTCACTTTGAATTTGAAAATCTGATGCAACATCTCTTAGTAACCGATTAGAACATTGAGTAATCGATTACCCAAATGTTTTGTCCACTGATCATTTATTTTCGAATTAGAGTAATCGGTTACTCAATTTTAATAACACTGGTAATCTGTTACTCAAAGACAGTAATGGATTACTCTGATCAGTTTTAAGTTGGATAACTCTTTTCTCACACTCGTAACCTGTTACTTAGATGAAGTAACTTGTTACACACTATTTTTGAAAATTGTTTTAAGTATTTGAAGGTGTTTCAATTTTCTTTTAAAAATAGTTTGAGCATTACTACTATTGTATAATCAAGAGTATATGATATAAGTACCTATCTTGAATATCTTGAAGCTTGAATCTTTATTGTCTTCATAAGTATTCTTCCTTTTCTTCTTCTTGGTGATGTTGGTGTTTTCATCAAAATCGTGTCAAGGTCAAGAGCAAAGTTATTCTTCACAAAATAGGCCTTGGTGAGCCCACTAGGTTAACTTTTTAACCTTAATTATACCTCCTGTATAATGTTGAACTTAACAACTTAAAAAAATAACGTAATCAACAAAGAAAAAGAAGAAGAGGCAAACCTTATTTTTTCTAAAAAGGAGGAAGGAGAAGAGGAAAGGAAGAAAAACAATAACCAGGAAAGAAGTTCTAAGAAAAAAGAGGCAACAATTCAGAATAGAGAAACCAATAATACCATATCATCTTCACTACCCTCACACTCTCTTCTAGGTTCATTTACTTTATATTTCTTTACTATTTGTTTTACATTTACCATTGTATGTGCGCCTGTGTTGTATTGAAATTTCATAAAAAAGTGGTTCTCGAGGTTTTTTGCCAGAAACCTTATCTATTTCTAAAGTTGGGGCTGCTGGATGGTTTTAACTCAGCCTTTGGCCAACGTTGCAGCCTCACTTTTGTGTGGGGAGGGCTAGACAACAGGCATCCAGGGTTGTTTATCCCCAGCCGTGCCTAAGGAGCTGGACCGCCCTGTTCAGTGGCGGTCCTCGCGACTGGCTACACCGTTGTAGCCCAATATTGGCAGTCGTACACCGCTGCGGCCAAGTTGCCACAACCGCCTCTCCACTTAGCCATTAGCCATATGGGTTGCGTCCATGGCATCCTCAAACAAACCCTAAACCCATAAATTAATTTTAACCTAAACCCCCAAATTAATTTCACCTTAAATCTCCATATCAATTTCACCCTAAACCACCAAATCAATTTCACCTTAAATCCACAATTTATTTTCCTTTTTTATACACTTACTTATTCTCTTTCCTTTTTTAAATTAGGTTTTTTTTTATTTTATTTGTTTTTTATAATTGTGTTTTCATTATTGTTTTTTATTTAATAATGTATATAAATATATAAATGCAATAAAAATGATTTAATAAAATAAAGGAGAGATAGTGCACTACGAGACTTGTGTCCTATAACATTATCTCAACTTGATATGTTCAAAAAATAATTTAATAAAGTCAAGGAGATATGGTGCGATATGGGACTCGTGCTCTATCGCATTATCTCAATTATTATTTTCAAAAAATAATTTAATAAAATCAAGGAGAGATAATGCACTATGAGACTCATGTCGTGTCGCGTCATCTCAACTTGATAATTTAAGAAAACAATTTAATAAAATCAAAGAGAGATAGTGTACTATGAGTCTTGTGTTATGTCACGTTATCTCAACTTGATATTTTCAAAAAATATTTTATTAAAATCAAGGATAGATAGTGGACTGTAGGACTCGTGCCCTATCGAGTTATCTCAACTTGATATTTTCAATTTGTTTTTAATAAAATCAAGGAGAGATAATGCACGATCGGACTCGCGCCTTATCGCGTTATCAAAACTTGATATTTTAAAAATATAATTTAATCAAATTAAGGAGAGGTAGTGCACTATGAGACTCGTGCCCTGTCGCGTTATCTCAACTTGATATTTTCAAAAAATAATTTAATAAAATCAAGGAGAAATAGTGCACTATAAGATTCGTGCCCTATCGCGTTATCTCAACTTGATATTTTTTAAACATTATTTTAATAAAATCAAGGAGAGATAGTACACTATAATTCTCGTGCCCTGCCGCATTATCTCAACTTGATATTTTCAATTTTTTTAATAAAGTCAAGGAAAGATAGTGCAATATGGGACTTGTTCCTTGTCACGTTATCTCAACTTGGTATTTTCAAAACATAATTTCATAAAATGATGGAGATATAGTTCAATATGAAACTCGTGCTATGTCGCGTTATCTCAACTTGATATTTTCAATTTTTTTTAATAAAATCAAAGATAGATAGTACCTTATGGGACTAATGCCTTATTGAGTTATCTCAACTTGATATTTCCAAAAAATGATTTAATAAAATCAAGGAGAGATGATGTACTATGAGACTCGTGCCCTATGGCGCTATCTCAACTTCAAATTTTTGAAAAATAATTTAATAAAATCAAGGAGAGATAATGCAATATGAGACTCATGTCCTGTCGCGTTATCTCAGTTTGATATTTATTTATTTTTAATAAAATTAAGGACAAATAATGCCCTATAGGACTCGTGCCTTGTCGTATTAATTCAACTTGATATTTTCAAAAAATAATTTAATAAAATCAAGGAGAGATAGTGCACTATGAGACTCGTGCCTTGTCGCATTTTCTCAACTTGATATTTTCAAAAATAATTTAATAAAGTCAAGGAGAGATACTGCACTATGGGACTCATGCCCTATCACGTTATCTCAACTTGATATTTTCAAAAATAACTTAATAAAATCAAGGGGAGATAGTGCACTATGGGACTCGTACCGTGTCGAGTTATCTCAACTTGATATTTTCAGAAATAATTTAATAAAATCAAAGAGAGATATTGCACTATGGTACTCGTGTCTTATCGCGTTATCTCAATTTGATATTTTCAAAACAATTTAATAAAGTCATGGAGGGTAGTGCACTATAAGACTCGTGCCCTGTCGTGCTATCTTATCCTATTATTTAAAAAAAAATTATCAATAAATCAACCATTTTCTAAAAGAACTATGTAGCCTTGATTTCTCTATTGTAGTTAGAGATACGTATGAGCAGGTATTTCCCTACCAGACACATAAAGTAAAAAAAATATTTTTTGGGCATTTTTTATTTTATTTAATAATGTGAGGGTAAAATTAATATTTTGAGCAATTATCCACATAATTGTTCTAAGTACCATTTTTTATAACAGACGATATGAAGTGCCTAATACATTTCTTATATGTAACCAACTCTAGAACTTCATTTCTCTTTACGAGGAAATCAATATTAAAAAAAATTGTTTTCTCATGTTTTCCCTCTAAAAAAATATTGATGGCGACTTCATTGCATTTATTTGCATATTTTTCATCGCGCCCATGAAAGTAGGGTAGGGACAACATGACGACTGTATTGGGGAACTGCTGAGAGTCATGTCTTAAAAGATTAATTATGTGTATATTTAATTCATTATTTTAATTTTATCATTTCATTTTAGTTTTGTTTCTTTGTCGTTATTTTTGTAACTACTTATTTGTAAAAACCTTTGTATATAGAATTTGTGTTTTGCTGTCGTGTAGAGGTTATGAGGTAGTTTATGGGGTTTTATGCATTGTTCTTTTGAGGTTTTCATACTCCCACACACACTTCACTATTCATAGATTGTTACTTCGACCATCTACCGGATCTATTTGCCTATTATTAGGGATACATTGGCTTGTCGTCATTGGACTTTTGTGCACATTTGGATATTGTGCTGATGTATCACTTAGATTGTTACTGGGTATTTTAGATAAGACCCCCATGGTGTCTCATATATCTTTGTGTCATATATGAGTATATGGGTCATTAGCTTCCACTAGTGACGGCAATCTGGGGACTTAGAGAAAGTCTAGTACCACAAAATTTTGTATATATGGACCTTAGCACTTCACCTTAAGGTTGACATTTTAGACCCGAATAAGCCTTATAGGATAAACCACATTTGTGTAGGATACGAGATTATACATTTTTTATTGTTATTTATTATTCGGCATAAAGTCGAGAAAACTTTAATCCCACAATCATAGTGATTCACCGTCACATGAGCCTGAGCGAATTAAGGTACCACTGCACTTTGGTATTCTTATGCTACAATGGAAGGCATATAAAAATCATTTTATACATATGCCTATCATACATTAAAAAAACATGTTATCATAACATCCATGTAAAAAAAGTAGAAAAAATAAATTATTTTATAATAGCACCCCCCATACATATCATTCATGTAAAGAAAAAACACGTGTTGTAGAAACACTTACATGCATATGATACAAAAAAACGTTTCGAACTCTCATTCATACATGTCATGCACCCGTGCATACATTTTATGCATGTCACGTAAAAAAATCAAAAGACAAAAGAGAGAAAGAAAAAAAGGGATATTTCACGCGACATGTTGTTACTACATCATTCATTTGACGTATATTCATCAAGTCATGCATGCATAACTTACACGTATGTACAAAGACTAACATTGTCCTATGTTGCTTTTTAGGATCTTTAATCAATGATGTCGTTTTCCGCACACTTAGATGCCATGGATATGTAGCCAAGCGCTAATAATGCTAATATCAAGAAATAGGTAAAGAAAAATTTCAAGATTGCTGGACTTGGTAATATTAGGGTAATAACTGAGAAGATTCCCTCTGAAGTGCAAGTTGCGTTCTGGAAGAGTATGGGAGACTATATGATATGTTGATGTCAACGTTGCAGCCCTCAATATGCTCACTCAAGTTTTGGAATAGTGACATGAGGGTTTTTGAGATGCCTGGCTTAGACACAGTCCAGGTGATTGAAGAATACCATTAGTTTCTTTTGGCCTGAAGGGGTCAAAGGATCTATATTTCGAGGAGTGATGCTCCAATCAATGCGATGAGGAAGATCATTAGGCTAACTCCCGCAGACCGTATGGAGAGAAAAGATAACTAAGGTTGGTTACAAAATGCTCTAGAGCGACACTTACAAAAATCGATGGATCAAGGAGATTGGGCTACAGTCAAACCTACACTAGCTTTTCTTATCTTTGGATTTGTCCAATTCCACCCAGTCTCTGATACAGTCAGACTTGAGGCTATGGGGTTTCTATAAGGTATACAAGTGGAAGTTTGATCTCGTGCCTGCAATCTTGGGGGATACTTTCATAGCTCTCTCTAATTGTCAAAGAAAGGGGTTCTAAAAGATCCACTATTGTGGCACCTATTGTACATATGGATGACCACACAGGTACATATTGTCAAATATCAAGCCTACACTAATCGCATTGCGATGGACTTCAGTAGTGTCATGCTTGAAGAGGTGGCAGTGGCTCCTTGGAAGGTGACACTTGAGCCTCATTTTAAGCGAGTATTGATGGATGTGCTATTGGTGTCCACAGAAGAGTATGATTATCAGGTGTGGTTCCTACAACAGCGTGCCCGTACTTGGCACTAGATATGACAAAACGAACTGCCCGACCTGTTTTGCTAGTGCCCACAAATGCCCACAAAAATTTAAGCGGGCATGCCCGCATTGCCTTAACGGACAAAATGGCAAGCCCTACCCATTTTAAAACGGGCTAACGGACATGTGGGTGGTTCGCGAACATTGATGAATAATTTAAAAATAAAAAATTAATATAATAAAGTATAAATAAATTAAATAAAGTAGTTAAAAAAGATCAAAATTTTAAAAAAAGACTTTGATATTTCCTATAAAGTTGTCTAAATCATATTACATCACAATTTTTTTGAGACACTAAATCACATTACACCATAGTTTATTCGAATTTTTCTTCCTTTCCTTAAATTATGCCCGCTGGCCGTCAGCGTTGCCTATTAGAAATGCCTGCGGGCTTTATGAGCAAACAGGCTAGGAAAAATGAGCAAAAATTATATGTCTTGGCCACAAAAAATTGCGGGCTATGCTGGCGATCCTACAAGCAATGCCTATTTTGCCATCTATACTTAGCACTAATAGGTGTTTCTTCTACATTCCGAAGTTGCTATTGCGACAACTCGAGTGGAGTGTTGCAAATGAGATTTCCACAATAGGAATTCCCCCATCAACAACAAACGTGTCACTTTGTTGAAAGGTTAATTTGAGTTGCCCTGCAAGTTTATTTTATTTTAGAGTGAAGAGTGATGAACAATTTATTTAATTAGTGACTTTATTTATTTACTCCTTTTTCGGGTTCCTTTTAACCATACCATGAAGGTTGGTCTCATTTTATTAAGTTAAGTATACCATTTCTTATGAAAGGTTGGTATAAAAAAATAAAATAAACAAAAGAATAAAGTTAGAAGTTAACCATACCACTTCTTTCGAAGGGTTGGTATAAAGAATAAAGTAATAAATAAATGTTAGTTGTGGAAATGTAAATGACTGAAAGTAAATGTTAGTTGTGGAAGGTAAATAACGAAAAGTAAATGTAAGTTGCGGAAAGTAAATGACGGAAAGTAAATGTTAGTGGTTAGATTATTATTGATCACTCTTTACTTGTCAAGTAACAATCCATTAATTGGATTGCACTCTTTTGCATATAAGTTAACACTTTTACTATGTTAAACTTGCATCTCTTTAAAAGATTCAATTGTAGTATATTATAAGGTTTTGTCGAACCAAAGGGAATTGCATTAGAAGAAAATTATATAGGCATATTATAGCAAAAATAATGACTAACAACTTTTTGATGATTTTTGAGTTATGTTGCAAAATAAATGTTAACAAGGAAACATAAACTAATATTGACAAATTATTGAGGATAAAATTAGTTTGAAACATAGAATTATTTCTAGACTCAAATGATTTTAAAAACATTAACAAGTTATGTGTTATACTTTTGGTTAATTCCACACACCATTTCTAAATCCTTCATCTAGTGTCCTAGTATGATAAGATGATTTTCAAGCCTTATGTAATATACTAAATAATAGTTAAGTACCACTCGTCGGAGTAGGTTGTCACTCTCTACTTCAGGCTCCATTAACATCATTTAGCCTTGAACATAAGTTGCTTAAAATAGATGCTTGATATGGCATGTTAACTAAGGTGTAGATTATACTTTTTAGTTCACTTGTCAAGACTTTAAGAAGAAGCATTTTGGATCTTTAAATCAAGTTTTAGGTGATCTAACTAAAACCACATTAATAACTCCTCAAAGAATCAAAACTTAACCAAAAATTATAACTTGAATGTATTGAAATCAAAAGATGATACAAATGAGGAAAAAAACATAAAATTACACCATAATCCAAATCAATGTATAGGAGCCTAAGCCATCTATCCAAGGATGAGATGCTTTTAGACCCAAATGAGATTACAAAATTATATTTTTGTATCACATTTGCCATCTCATTTGTCCTTTTGAATTCTAAGTAAAAATTATAAGAGTTTACCTAAAACAAGCTTAGAACCGTGACCAGAAAATCTAGAGGAAGAAATAAAGAAGAAGTATGTAGAATTGAATATGGAATGAATGTGTGTAGCCTTGGAAGAGGTCCTCTATTTATGGATGACTAGTAACCGCCTGGCTCACTTGCTTGTCCAAGCAAGTCGCACCAAACCCTTCAACATGGGTTTGGTCCATGATTAAGCACCTTAGTCAGCTGCTTGGTGTTGACTCACCAAATCTAGTTGTGAGCTACTTGAAAAGTGCTCAAAGGCCTTGTCAAGTGAGGTCATGTATGATGTCATAGTTCCTTGGTGGCTAAGTCAAGTTGACTCATTTTCTAGGTCCTACTCGCCTGGCTGCTTAAGAGGCCATGCTGAGCTGCCTGGTTGAGCAGCTTGTCCTGCTCTGGCCATGTGATTTATTCCACCGGGCGGTCCCAAGGTGTACACTGAGCTTCCCACTTTAGCAGGTTGGCTTGTGCCAGGTTTGAGTCTGACTTTGTAAAACTTGTGCCTGACTGAGCCAAGTTGGTGCTAGGTCAGCTAGGCGATGCTGAGTGTCCAAGCCAGGCTGCTTAGTGAGCACCTTTATGTTTTTGGTCCAAGCTTGTGGCCAAGCACTTAGCTTGCCATGTGTGCATCAAAAGTAGCTTATGTGACACCTCCTTGCTTGACTATTCTTATTTGATTTTTTTTCTTCTCTTTATTTGTCCTAGAAAATTTCACACAATTATTTGGAAAAGAGGTGGACAAAATATATAATCAAAGTATGACAATTTATCTAAAAAGTTTTGAATTAAGTTGGTTTTGCATGATTTGCATAGGATAAGTGCCATGAAAAGTGTATGAAAATTAGGTATTTTTTGCACTTATCATGGATGCAGATTAGATCAGCTGATGAGCCTAAAATTGTCATCCACCCTTATGGAGATGATGGTGAACTAACACAGAAGGTCAAAGAAGTATGAGATAATCTGGCTGTATAGGATGATTAGTAAGGAGGGGCAGTAGGAGTCTGTAGTATGGCGTAATATGATAGTTATAGTGCTGCTAGAGTTGGAGAAGTGACGGTTTCGCCCTCATTGCTAAGAGAGGAGAATTTGACCTCAAGGGAGAAGGAGCTCCATAGCATGGTGGAGACCTCAAGGGACAATTGAGTATTATTGATGGTAAAATGCAAGATGCTCATATTATAGTAATAAGAAAAGACCATAAGATAGAGAAGCTGCAGAAGGAACTAAAAATAGAGAAGAAGACTTTTATGCTGGGTACTCTAAAAAGGGCCAAAACCGAAGCACCGGTTGAGATCCATAAGTTGAAAGAGTAGCTAGAAACCTAGAGGCGAGATATGGAAGCAAGCGCTAAACAAAATTCTGAATATGAGAAACAACTTGGGGGTTACAAGAACGTCGTTCATCTTAGAAACGTGAGAATTTATGATCTTGAAAGAGATATCAAGTCATGTCAGCAATAAGTCATTGTGGGACAAGATCAAATTGCTCATTGATGGAGAACGTCTCGAATTTGCAGGAAGTGCAACAAAGGATGGACAAGTACCAGAATGCTTTAGCCAAAGCTAAGGGCAAAACAAAATAGTACAAGCGAAAGGCGTATGAGTTGCATTCTGAGTGCAACAACATGGGACTCGAGCTCAGTTGGAAAGAAGACAAGCAGAAAGAGCTTGAGGCTGCCATGAGGATCATAGAGGAAGTTCAAGGGTGTAAAGAAACATGAAGGCACGGGTCTATATCTGTGTTGGGACATTGGGAGACCTAGCTATGATTAGCTTGAATATTTTAAATCTGTGTACCAAGAAAGTATAACAACAAGATTTAATCTGTCGGCAAAGATTAGAACATTCTTCAATGAATATCAGAACACAGCTAAGGGAATCGGGAATTGGACGAAATCTATTGGAGGGATGGACCCCGAGCCGGAGGATGAGTCAACTTTCATGGAGGAGAACTCAGAGGAAGAAGATTTGGAAGAAGAAGATGTTATTATAATAGATGATGATTAGAGTGGACTACTGACTTTTGTAAAAAGAGGAGAGGAAGAGAAACATTATAATTCCCATCTCTTCAAAAAATGAGGATAACAATAAATGAAGTCCAATTTTATTTCCTATATCTCCAATCTTCTATAGACTTCCTCATCACGTTCAATTCCTTTAAAAATGTAAAACTTAGACGTCAAGTTTGGTAAAATTCAAGGCTCAAGATAGCATTACTAGCGCGAGGCTCGGAAAAATGCAACCATACAAACTCTTTTTTCCATCAAACAAACAACCAAAATCACCATGCACCCACAAACACACAAGCTCCACCAAATCGTCGCCGAAACACATACTTCCCTAACCTTCCCCTTTTCCAAAGCTAGTCATATCCAACACTGAACTTTTCTGACAAATAGTAGATCGTCACCTGATGGCACCTTATCCTGTCCGACCCATTGAATCCAACTTTCCGCCCAGGTACAACCTGAACCTTACCTATAGTTATCACATGGACGTCGTAGGACACTCCATTGAGGATTGTGAACAATATAAGTTGGCAGTGAGGAAAGTAGTGGCCTGCAGAAAGCTTGAGTTCAAGGATGAGGTTCAGCCGAATATCAGTAAAAATCCTATCTCGAACCATAGTCAAAGGGTAAACGTCACCGTTGTGGAGAAGACACTAGTGAATAGAGTGTCTGAATTGAGAGTATTAATGCAACACCTTTTCTACACTTTGAAGAGGACGAACTATGACATCGTGACGCCAACCACAAACATGAGTGATTAGAGGGATTGTTGGGGATATAAGGCGAGGGTTCAGGTCCTGCTAAATCTTGTGGTCATCCAGGCCAAAAAAGGTGAATCTAATTGTGAAGAAGTCAATGTGGTAGAAAATATTACACTTGGGGTTCTGCTCCTCTAAGATTCAAGTCCTAAAAGAGTGACTCTCAGGATGAGAAAGCCTCAACCTTTTCCTATGATAGCACATCTCTTGTTTAGACACTCCATAGAAGAAGGTTAGATTCGAGTCCTTTACTGGAATCCCTACAAGCTTAGATCGTGTTTGTCCTCAAGCAAGTATTCAAGTCCTGAAAGAGTGACTCTCAGGATGAGAAAGCCTCAAACCTTTTCCTATGATAGAACATCTCTTGTTTAGACACTCCATAGAAGAAGGTTAGATTTGAGTCCTTTAATTGAATCCCTACAAGCTTATATCGTGTTTGTCCTCAAGCAAATATTATGTCTAACTTTCACAATTATGTATGAATGATGATATAGAAACCATGATCCAAAATAACAAGCAATCTCATGATAGTTTTGAAACAATCCAGACAAGACAATCATAAACAAGTTTAATTCAAGCTAAGTCTTCGAGTCATAACAACTGCATGAATTAGGGTCACTCTTCTCTCATCACTCTCATATGTCTAAAGGTCCTCGTGCTTTGCTCAAAATTTCATGAAAGTAAATTACCATAGACTTGATTATAGACCAAATCGCCACTGATTGAATTTGAATGCATGCAAAAATCAAGAGGTCTTTAAATGGTTGTAATGGGGCCAAGTTGAACGATTCCAGGTGAGATAAACATAGAAAGGGAAATTCAAAATGCTTACAAATGTTTCCCAAAATACTTAATTTTTTTGGACATCCGATTGAATCATTGAGATTCTCTTAATATGCCTTACTTTATCATCTGATCTTTTTTCGATCAACCTTTCTCTTTTTAACATAATTTTTTCAGTCCTTCTCTTTTAGTATTCTTTGCATTTTTATTTAATTTTTTTTGGAGTCTTTCACTACACATGGCCTTTTTGCCTTTCTTATTGCTTCAATCAAACATCATAAATTAACCCAAACCCTATGAGTAGCTATGAAAAATCAGCAAAGTTCAGGCTCAAAAGTGGGCAACTAATGGGTTTTCATTGTTTATAGCAAACTGTTGAAAGTCAAAAGAAAAAGTCGTTATTGATTCTATCATTTGAATGCATACAAACAAACTTCAATCTTGAAACGGTCAGAAATCAAGTTCTAGAATGTACAATCATAGAAAATTATGCACTCATGAAAGAAAAATGGTTTTTATGCTATTTTTAAATTAAATCAGAGTTCTTGTTATGTTTGGCCCAAGTTTCTCACATTTGGTACATTCAATAATAGTTATGAAACAAGGACTTTTATTAAACCAAATTAATTCACAATTGTCAAATCTAATGTCTTTCGTGTAATTATTCTATGAAAAGTTGTTTTCTTCAATGGGGGTAACAAATCAACAATCATCATTCATGCATACTTTTTCATTTAATTTTTTCTTCATAAAAAGCAAATAGACAAGACATAGAACAAAACAGATGATAAATGAAATATGAAACATATGCTAATGCATGTTAATATGTATATTCAAGCTAAAAAACTTAAAATATTTTTGGTATGCATGACATGAATGAACTGTCTAAATGCAAAACTCCCTCATGCTTAGAAATTTACATTGTCCGAAATGTAAAAATCTAAACAATAAGAGAAATAAAAAGAAAACTCATAGGTTTAGTGGGAAGTATTCCTAGCTTATGTGCCAATTATTAGTGGTCGACTTCATTGGGTGTAGTAGTAGTACCTGCGAAAAGTAGAGAAAAAAGGGGTATGAAATGGCCTATAGTCCTAGATGACCAGATGCAAATACCCATTTTGAAGGGGGTGGCTAATAGGCAAGACTGTGTTAGCACTTTTTCGAGTAATATTTATTTTTAGAGTTTATGATTTTTTTGTGGCTGACACTATATACATCCCCAACAAAGACTCCAAAATCATAGAGACACTAAAGCCGACACTAAAACACTAAAATTAATAAACTGAAAGAAATGTACGTCACACATGATCCCATGAACTCATACCCGAGGGTGAAGGAAATGTTTTTACTTTCATTTTAGGTGCTTTCCCTTTCTCTCAATTATCTAATTTTGGTATGTCCCTTAGTTTCTCCTCATGCGAGTTGTAGGGGAGTGTTGAGCTTGCATTTATAGATTCAATACCCTTAGCCACTTCCTCATCAAAATTTGAAGTGTCACCTTCTAGCATGTTCTTCTCCAAGAGATTCTCATATTTCACTTTAGACACTTTCTCTTTCACGACTTGGTTCAGCATATCAACCCTGCAACATGAGTGCTTAAGAGAAGGTTGATTAATAGTGTTAACAATATCAAATTCAACATTTTCATCCCCTATGCTTAGGGAAAGTTTTCCATTTTAACATCAATTATAGCACTAGATGTAGCCAAAAATGGTCTATCTAGTATGATTGGAATGGTCTACCTAGTATTATACAAAATTTGTTGGAATGAAAATTTCCCAACATTGATAGGAACATCCTCGAAGATGCCTGCAGGGAACTTGATTGACCTATATGCTAATTGAAGCGATATAGTAGTGGGTTTTAGTTCACCCACGTCCAACTTTTTACATACGGATAAGGATATGAGGCTTACACTTGCCCCCAAGTCACATAAAGCACAGTCAAAACTAGTGTTACCAATTAAGCATGAGATAGGGAAACTTCCAGGATCATTTAGTTTAGGAGGCAATTTATTTTAAATTAAAGTAATGCACTATTCAGTTATAGTAATTGTTTCATAATCCTCTAGTTTTCTCTTTTTAGATAGAATGTGCTTAAGAAATTTCATGTACGAAGGCATCTCCTATAGTACCTCAATGAAGGGAAAATTGATATATAATTTCTTAAGGATATCTAATAATTGCCATATTTCTTTTCTAATTTTGCCTTCACAAATCTCTAGGGAAAAGAAATTGGTTGTACATATGGTGGTGGAGCTACATACTTAGACACATTTTCAAAATTTGTTTCCCTTCAGGGAGTTGTGTCTTAGCATGTTTCTCTTCCACTTGTGTATCACCCTCAGTTCGAGGAACATCCTTGAGTTCCTTCTCACTTCTTAATAAGATAGCCTTACAATGTTCATTATTTCAATATTTCTCTGATTATCCTAGAAACATCCATGTTGGCCTATTAAAGAGGCTAGCTTGTTGGGCAATTTGTGTTTCTAACATTTTTCCATGGGTAGTCACATTTTCTATCTTAGAATTCAAATCATTTAACATATTTACAATATTTTTATTAATCGTGATTTGATCCTCTTGAAATTTATTAAGGTTAACAAGTAATATTTTCTGACTTTCCATTATTGTTATAAAAGTGGGATCAATAGGAGAAGATTGTACTTGTGGAAACCATGTTGTAGGTTTCCTATTACCTTGTTCACTGATGTTGATGATTTAATGTGTTGTTGCTCCTCTAGGATAGGTTGAGATTGTTATGCCTATATGGTGAGTTGAATAGAAGCATGCTCATCTGCTTGTAGTCATAGTAATTGCATGATTCAGGTTGTTCATTGGTCCAAACTCCATGTATAGGTCTAGTGAATTGTTTGAATTCATACCACTCATGCCCTTTTGCTCCACATCCCTCACATGTTGCAGTTATAGACCCAATAACATTAGCATGATATTTTTCAGTTTTCCAAACCATTGAGAAAGGTTGTCCAGCGTGGAAATTACCTTTTCCTTTCGATTTCTTGAATATTGTGCACCAGATTCTCTCCTTGGATGATGTCTCCTCTCATTCACCGATTGGTGATGATTAGAAACCACATTCTCTTTGATTTTTGAAGATGCATCAATTCCTTTGCACATAAAGTCACCACCTACTGAAGAGTCCAACAATTGTTGTGATGGGAAGTCTAGCCCACTATAGAAGTTTTGAACCAACACCCAAGGTGGAATACCATGATGAGGGAAAGCTTAAGTCAACTCATTTAATCTTTCCCACGCTTCAGCAATTGACTCCCCATCCTTTTGACTGAAGTATTGGATGAGGTGCGTATAGTACACAATTTTAGAAGGAGGAAAGTATTTGTTGAGAAAAGTCTTCTCAAAGTTCACCATGTTGCTTGAATTTGAAAATTTAATTTCCTAGCCACTTCTTAGCTTTGTCTCTAACAGAAAATGGAAACATGCGGAGATGAATGACATCTTCAAAAGCCCCATTAATCCTTACAGTCTCCCAGAATTCCAATAACTGATCAATATGGACATTCAGATCTTCATGAGCTCCCCCTCAAATTGGTTTTGCATCACCAATTGGATTAAAGTAGATTGCAAAGAAACGTCCTCTACCTCAATAGTTGGGCGGATTAATCCCGGACATGAAGTATGAGAATTAGGGGCTGCATAGTCGCAAAGTGGTTTTTCATCTTGTTCGGCCATTGTTTGTACACACATGTCTTTCTCTTTGTTGCCTTCTTCTTCTACGGAAAGTTCTTTATGCCTCTGAGTAGTAATTTGAACTTGGCATAAACCAAATGGGAATCGTACAGAGGTACCAAGAAAAAGGAAAATGCGTAATACACTAGAGTAAAGTAATGAAGTAATTGAGAATTAAATAAATTTTGACACATTCCCCGATAGCGGTGCCAAAAACTTGATAGGGCAAATCGCAAGTACACGATTATATCATCAAGTACTAAAATATTTGATCCCATAAGGACTGGAAAATTCCTTTAATAATAATAATTAATTAACTCAAATAAGGAATAACATTGAATTTAGAATAATTGAACAAACAAGAATAATTATGAAAATATTAAAAAAGATTAAAATCTAAGTTAGGAAGAGTTCCCAAGATAAGGGTTACCACCTTTGCACTCACAAATCCTTGTTTTGCTCCTTTTCATGAACTTTAATTTGTGAGGGTGAATTTCTCTTTGATATGTGTCATCCTCTCTCGAGCTTCGACACATGTACTCCATTAAAGTCTCACCTACTATTAATGTACGGTTATCAATCGAATCCTTTATTTGGATCTTTCTATCCAATCGCTTCGTAGCAACCCAAGGTGAATTCTAGAAACCCCCGAGAATGCTAATAATTACTCTCATGAATTAGGATTCTAGTTTGAATAACTGAATAATCAGATAGTTGGGTTCATCTCACGATCTTCCCATAATATATCTAAGAGGTGTAATTTGTTGGCCATACAACTCACGTGAATAAAACTCAGTTTAATGATTCAAATCACAACACTCAATGAAATAGAAATAAGAACAAGCGTTTATTGAATGTAAAAGGGCATAGCCCCAATCCTAGAAAGAAAAGGAATTACTCACTCATGATGGAGAAGAGAATACTAAATTCTAAATTAGAGAATTGTAATGTAAAATGTCTTCAATCCTTGAAGGAGAACCATCATTTATCCTAATTACAAAATATTGAGCTAAGCCCAACAACACAAATCTAAAAAATAGGAATAAAATATTGTTAGGTATCAGTGGACAGAACACACCTAAAAGGGGGGGTTGAATAGGTGTAGCGGAGCTCAAGTTTCGCTTTTTGGGTTTTTGCACAATTGCTGAAGGATGCCCAGTTAATCGATTAAGCATTGTTCATAATCGATTAAACACAGTAAAAACATAATGTAGAAAATCTTGTTTAAGAGCTCACTTGCAGGGTAGGTTACGAGAAATTAGGCTATGATATAACATATATTACACAAAATTGAACTAGTTATAGCATAAAACCAGTATACAAATTATCATGTTATATCATACAATATTACAACTTGAAATGTAAAAGAGAAAGGGTTAGAAAAGATTGCGCAAGGATTTTATCCTGATTCGTTTTACGGTCCACTGTAAAACTACATCCATGCCTCCCCTTCTGATCTTGGGAGATTTTCTTATTCACTATAGAACACAGTGTATAGTTACATACACGCTTCCAATTACAAGACTCGAACTCTCCTTTCTTGGAACCAAAAGAACTTCGTCACCCTTCGTTTGACCTTTCCTAAAATCGCCTCCCAAGAAAACCTTTCTTACCGCGATTTAGCCCCAGCCAAGGTATCGCTCTTTATCTCAAGACCTCCTAATATTTGTGAAAAACATCTTGCCTAACCGCAGCTAGGATATTCCTAATCCTTGAATTACAATGCTTTGAGTTATGAATGAGTACTTAATACTCGGATTTTACAATAAAGATCAAAGACTAAAACCTAAGCAAGAACTCACAAGACTTCCTAGTCTAATATGAATGTACATGCATGAGGTTTATGAAATTATGCAATCATTATAAACGATCTCTTATCTTGTCAAGAAACACAAGAATGATGCAAGAAAGATTTTCAAAGAACATGCAATATGAATATGAAACTTAAAGCCTTAGCATGATCTAATCTTTCTCCTAATGCAATATGCAATATTTTCTCCTAGATATGACAGTGAGTAACTCGAAAGTATGCACAGAAAATGATGTAAAAATGTATGGATTCTTATGCCTAATATGCTGATATTTTAGTTTAAATAGAAAATTGTCTAAAGTCCCAGTTAATCGATTAAGTACCCATTTAATCGATTAACGGGTTGTTGAAAATATTTGTTTTCAATTTTTCAATTTTCTGTTGTAACTGTTATTATGTTAATCGATTAACACTATTCATAATCAATTAAACAGTGTAGTTAATGGATTAACAGAATTCATAATCCATTATATAATGTAAAATCAACTTGTTAATGCATGGTGAATTAACTATATGATATATGCTCACGCAATACATGATTTCCAAATATTATGCCTTTAATGCACAAAATCAATGTATTCAAATGCATGAACCTAATTATCATATATTTCTAGATGATGTCTCATTTTAGTGGATTAATTACTTTATTAAGTCTTGTGAGAGTCACACCGAGGTTTACCTAACCTAGACTCAATATCTATGGCAAACATCTTAGACTTCTAAAAAGATAATAAAGAATTATAACCTAAGTCTAATAAAAAATAGGAATAAAGTATAACATCCACGACCGTGGGTGTATGTGGCTCCTTCACTTCAAGTTGCTTATCTTCGATCCATGCTTCAAGGCGACTTCTTTTGGCCCTACAATTAGTCTTCGCATAGCCTCAATACCAAATTTAATCTTATTTCACCCAATCTTTACTTTGTTTGACTCCAACTCATCCAAACTATACAATATAGCCCAAAATACCCGCTCAACCCGAATAAAGAGAAATTAAAGCTAAAAACAATCTGAAAGTTTTAATTATGTCCTAAAATAAAAGTTAACTTCAATGCAAATGTAACATAATCTCACACTCATAAAAAACTCCATAGAAGATTGTTGGGAATATAAGGTGAGGGTTCAGTTTTTGCTAAATCTTGGGGTCATCTAGGCCCAAAAGGGTAAATCTAATGGTGACGAAGTCGATGTGGTAGAAAATGCTACACTTACACTTTCGCACCTCAATGATGCAAGTCATGAAATAATGACTTTCAGGGTGAGAAAGCCTCAACCTTTTTCCTATGATAGCACAAATATGGTCCCATGGCGTTTTGAGGTGAAGGTGGAAGCAACGGGAGTAGGCCTTGAGACTCAAGTGTCAAATGCGATCACGACTGATAGATTTACATAGAATGGGAGATGTTATAGTCCTGTAGAGGGTGATGCTCAGAACTTTGGAAAAAATATTGGAGAGAAGTGTAATCCGGTGGATGAAGTCACTGAGAAGGAAGATGAAGAATTTAGGAAGAATATGAGGCATATCGAATATGATGTGGTAGAGCAACTAAGAAAGACACATTCTAAGATCTCTTTATAGGGTTTAATTATGTACTCGGATTTGCATAGGAAGGTGTTATGTTAACCCTGATGTCACGCCTAACAAGATGGTTAATATGGTTGATCCGTTAAAACATGTCAATATGGTAACCTTCTTCGACGAAGAAATGGTGAAGTGATAAGAGAAAGTGCCCCGTGCACTGCTCATCACGGCTAAGTGTCAGGGTCACATTGTGGACAAGATACTAATAGATGGAGGGTCAACTTTGAATGTCATGTCTTTGTCTACTATGATGTCTATGGGGAATAGTAGTAATGAGGTTATCCCAAGGTAGTTGATCGTACATGCTTTTGATGGTAATTAGAGGAGCATATTAGGTGAGATAATGTTGCCGTTGGAAATCAGGCCTAGTGTCTTTTAGGTGCTATTTGTGGTAGTGGACATGGACTCCTCATATACAATGTTGTTGGGCAGAACTTTGATCCATGAGTCAGGGGTTGTACCGCCCACTTTGTATCAAGCAGTGAAATTCATCATGGATGGTATGATAATCACTATACATGGGGAAGTGGATGTTTGGTTTCAAAGCTGATCTTAGTGCCTTATGTGGAGAGTACCAGGGATGGTGATGGCTTATTGCATAGCTTCGAGGTGGTCGAGAATCAATAGCATGATGGAAAGAGTCACATGCAAGAAGTAAACCAAGTTGTTACTCAAATCATGGTTAAAAATGGGTATGAAGAAGGAAAAGGCTTAGGCACACATCTTCAAGGCACTCAATCATTCGTATCAGTCTCCAAAAGGTTTAATAAGTTCGGACTGGGCTGTGAAGCTTTGCAAGAAGGATAGAACAAGTGTCTGGTTCGAGGGAAGAAGTGTGAAAGAGTGTTAGAGAAGCATATCCCTCATATCACTGAATTGTTTTCCAGGCCTAATGGAGTGATTTTTCCAGATGATCTTATTGAGCCATACGTCCATCTTTCCATCAACTCTCTAGGAGAAGACAACGCACCTAGGGCAAGCAATATCCGCATTGATGAGGATGACACACCTCTGCAGATATGGCATTCTGAACCATTAGATGAGATAGTGTCATTAAAGTAATTTTTTGATTGTGTTGTAATTCGAAGTTTTGGATTTTCTTTGGAATTGTGTTTATGTGACTTAGAGACAATATCTTTGTAATATGTGTATGGTTATTCAATGTTTCATATTATGAACTTATTCTTCACCATTATCATACCCAATTTCTTACTTTCTTCTATATTAATTCACATGTATTGTCTCCTTTTTCATCTCCCAACACTTCATGAATGAATGCGTGTACCTAAATTTTGTAAAACATTTACCCAATAATACGATAATTGAAAATATATCGATTAATTCATCTCCAACACCGGATGATGAACCCATTGAGTCAGATGAAGCAGAGAATGTGGAGGAATTTTCAAAGATATTGAAGCATTTTGAAAGAGAATATGTCGTGAACATTGAAGAAGTGTAGTTGACCAACATGGGGACTGCAGAAAATAAAAAGGAGTTGAAAAAGGTAGACATATGTTGAGAAAGGCGTTATGTTCCAAGAGTCGAAAAAGGCGTTGAAAGGACATATGTTGAAAAAGGCGTTGAAATGATAAATTTGTTCTGAGAGTATACATATGTGTTTGCCTGGTCTTATAAACACATTCTAGGGTTGGATCCTAACATAGCCTCACATAAGATTCCCCTATATCCGGGTGCCGAGCCCAAGAAACAAAAGTTGAGAAGGATGTGTTTGGGCATGTCATTAAAGGTGAAAGAAGAGGTGATGAAGCAGTTGGACTCCAGTTTTATAGAAGTGTCTAGACACACAGAATGAGTGACTAATGTGGTAATGGTACCTAAGAAAGGAAGGAAGCTAAGAATGTGTATAGACTGCAGAAATCTTAACAAGGCAAGCCTGAAAGATAAATTATCCATCCCTTACATTGATGTTCTAGTCGATAATGCAGCTAAGACTCATCCGTTCTCTTTCATGGATGGATATGCGAGGTACCATCAAATTTTGATGGACGCCGATTACAAGGCGAAAACCACTTTTATCGCTCCTTGGGGGACCTATTTCTACAGGGTCATGTCTTTTGGAATAAAGAATGCAAGGGTAACATATCAACATGTTATGGTGGCTCTATTTCATGATATGATGCACAAAGAGGTGGAGGTTTATGTTGATGATATAATTGCCAAGTATAAAGAGGGGACAATCATGTCATAGTCTTATGAAAATTGTTCGAAAGATTGAGAAAACATCAGATGAAGTTAAATTCTGATAAGTGCACATTTAGAGCATCTTCAGGGAACATGTTAGGTTTCATCATCGACAGCGAAGGCATAAGGGTAGACCCCAAGAAATTGGAATCAATACAAGAAATACTAGCTCCAAAGACAAAGAAAGAGGTGAGCAGTTTTCTAGGTAGACTAAATTACATTGCAAGATTTATTGTCGACGTGACTAGCACTTGTGAGCCCATGTTTAAGTTTTTGAAGAAGAATCAGCCAAGTAAACGGGTCATGCATTTCCAGGAGACTTTCAATAAATTAAAGGATAATTATAGACAACGACACTAATCTCAATGGTGGTTAAGTGAAGAAGTTGTGCGACACGTTCAAGATAAAGCATCATAATTCTACCCCATACAGGCCTAAGTTTAACGGGGCCGTTGAAGTGGAGAATAAAATTATCAAAATGGTAGTGGCCAAGATGATAGAGAACTACAAAGATTGGCACGACAAGTTACCATATGCTTGACATGCGTATTGCACCAACATTCGGTCAAGTACTAGGATAACCCTATTCTCACTGGTGTATATGATGGAAGCCATTTCACCTATTGATGTGGAAATCCCCTTACTAAGAGTCTTGATGGAGGTAAATCAAGAAGATTCAAAATGGGTCAGAGTCAGGTATAAGTAGTTGAATATGATTGAAGAGAAAAGATTGGCAGCCATCTGCCATGGCCAATTATACTAGGGCATGGTGGCTAGGGCCTTTGACAAGAAGGTCTGTCCTAGAGAATTTGAGGTAGGGGACTTAGTGCTTCAAAAGATCCTCCTAAATTAGGAAGACGGTCGTGGAAAGTGGGGCCTGAACTATGAAGATCTCTATATTTTCAAGAATGCATTCTCAGGAGGGGCTTTGGGCTGTTACACATGGACACAAACGTTCTACCCAGACTTGTGAACACGAATGCATTCAAGAGATTATACGCCTAAAAATAAATAAATAAATAATAATAATAATAATAATATAAAAGGGGAACCCATTAGGTGGAAAACCCGAAAGGGCGACCTAAGAAAAATCAGGATATAAACAAAAGCATGTTAGGTTGAAAACCCAAAAAAGCGACCTAATTAAAAGTTTAGGCAAACTAAAAAGGCGCTTCTCTTGCAAGTCTATCACACATGTGGCAAACCAAGACTATACTTGCATCTATGCATCAAGTCGGATCGTAAAAGTTGCGAGCAATGTAGAAAGGAATGGGAGTTCTTGGAGGAATCACATAAACCTAGCACAATGGTCCAATTATTCGGCTGTCATGGGAGATTGATTTATGGAAAAGCAGTTACCTTATATCGGGGAAAATGTTTTTGCAAATTTTTTGTAATTTTTATTATCATGTGTAGCATATATTCTCTCAAATCTTCCCGTGTATAACTTTTTGAATATCAATAAAAGAAAGTTCATCCATCTCCCTACTATACCTACGTGCTTGCATGTTTACTTAGATAAAAATCAAGTTATATAACTATGATGTTCGAACTTCATGATCAAATAAATTTTATGATAATATATTTCACTAGTGATTTAGGATAATAAAACTCATCAAAATTTAAACTCGGTGTGTATGTCAATGGAGAAATGAATGTTATCTCTTCTAGTGACGGTGAGAAGAAATACCCCAAATAGATATTGTGGTTTGGGAAAATGGATGAATGAAAACGTGATCGGTCTTGGCTGGATTAGTTGTTATCTATCGAGAAAGTATTGTGGTTTCATATTCATTAAACTTCATAATGATAATTAAGTTATTCACATACGCGTAACCTATCATACATGCATTATCACAATCATATACACACATGACCAAAAGTCATGACCATAAGGGTCTCTTTTATCTTTGACCCAGAGTTCCTCGCTATTCGTGCATTCTCGTGGTCTCCCGTGTACCCAAACCCCAGTGGTCTCGTGTTTTTCCCTTGACCATTACGTGGACTCATTTTATTTTTGACCTAGAGTTCCTCACTATTTGTGCATTCCTATTGTCCTCCTCGAACCCAGACCCCCTAATGATCTCGTGTTGTGCCTTCGACCCCCTAGTGGTCTAATCTTTGCACTCGGCTCCCTGGTGGTATCGTGTTGTGCCTTTGACCCTGAGTTCCACCCTATTTGTGCGTTCACATGGTCCTCCTTGCACCCAAACCCCTGTGGTCTCGTGTTGTGCCTTCGACCCTCCAATGGTCTCATATTTGCACCCGATCCCCCTATGGTCTCGTGTTGTGCCTTTGACCATTTGTGGTCCCTTATATATTTTGACCTAGAGTTCTTCACTATCTGTGCGTGCATATGGTTCTCCTTGAACCCGAACCCTGTTAAGTATCAGTGGTATAGGAGCACCTAGAAGGGGGGTTGAATAGGTGTAGCGGTTAACAATCACCGCTTGTTGAACCAAAACCCAACTACTGGAAAACAACCCAGTTAATCGATTAACTTTTGCACAGAATAGATTGATCAGACAATCAATTTGCATAGTAATTAAAACAAAATTGAACAGATATAATACATATATTTTTACGCACAATTATTAAGTATATGGCAGTAAACAAATATCCAACTTTTCAATTACAGATTCAATTTATAATGGCAAGAAACATAA
>NC_032009.1:16057311-16060048 GCF_001865875.1 Lupinus angustifolius | reverse complement strand
TATGGATACAAATACCAATTCAATTACAAGCACATAGGACACTCCCTTCTTGAAATCTAGGACCTCTAAATCCTTGGTTTGACTCCTACCCTTCGCCTCTGAGAAAACCTTTCTCGCGAACTAGCCCCAGACAAGATTTTTATCCTCAAATCAATACCTCCTAGCCTTGGTGAATAACCTCAATCTCTCTGGTGATCTCACACCAAGAGACAAATCCAAACTACACAAAAACACGTTAAACAGTAAGGTATACTAAGCGCAATAATGCTTAAAATATGGCAAGATAAAGACTCAAAGATTAACCCTTTTACTAACCACCTAAGCCATCATGATTCAAATGAGTTAATCAATATCAGTATACAAATAATTTCTCTCTAACAAAATCTAATGCATGAGCATGTGAGCAAGATAAGAATGGATACAAATTTATGCAAAAACAGTAAGCATATAACAACAATTAAACCATCATAATCTCTCTTCTCACGAATGCAACTCTCTTTAAAAAACACAGTAAAATACGTATGCAAAATGCTCTCTAAATAGCCTTATACAATAGAATGTAATGCTATGGGTTTCTGAACAATGCCTTGTATTTATAGCATAGAGAATAGGCAGTTACATTCGTCGCAAAAGTAGTTAAGCAGTTAAACAATTAAAACAGTTAAAAAAGATTTCAATTATGACACATAACATACTAGTTAATCGATTAAGGCTTCTCTTTAATCGATTAATGGGGCAACAAAATAACACAGAATTCAGTTGAAACCGAAAACACATATTTAAAAGAAAGGCAGTTGAGTTAATCGATTAAGTTACCACGTTAATCGATTAACTGGAACATTTATGCATATGTTTCAAATGGTAAACTTCTCATATGTTATGCACAATATAAAATCAGGCATATAATGATGAAGCATTCCATATATTTGAGCAGTTTGCAATAGGCACAATCATTCAACATTATCACATATACCAATCATGATCAAGATTAATTTCAAACAAAGTAAAGTGCTATATGCAACATTATTAACAAGCAAGTATAAACGCGATAATTTGAATTCATTTTACCACAAAATGTAAAATAGTAGTTCAACAATAGATATTGAGTTATTACAATCCAAATAAAAACAGCAATGCAATATAAAACATGAGATCTCAAGAGGAAACAGGATCAACAAGGTCCATTAGCTAGGAAGACTAAACTAAGGCTCTAAGGTTTCCTATCTAAGGATAAGATGGATGATTCTGGTTGTTAGGAGTCGGCGAACTACAACCACCCTTGATGAAGTCACTCAGCTTGTTGAACTCATCAACCATTCTTCTATTCTCAGACTTATTATTAGACTGAATATAATTCCGCAAGGATTGGTAATGGTTGTCAATGTATGCATTCTGACATTCCTCAAAATGTTCCAAATCCGTATGATATGAATCCTTAAGAGACTGAAAGTGAAGGTCCATCCTATTATTGAGACGTTGTTCCATAGCATCCATATAAGCTTGTCCAAAAGCAGGTTCTTGTGATGCATGTCCTGAATGCTCCCCCTGAGTTACAGCAAATGGCTCTTGGTTCATGTCTTGATCATCTTCACCGGAAGGATCAAGGTTGGCATTGTTGAAGTCCTCTTGATATTGCCAAGTGTTGCCATACTTGTAGATGCCTATCTTGTGAATTAAACTCTCACCAATCAAGTTATCCTTGTCTGAGCAGTCCATCACTATAGTATCTGAAACATCAATATGTAGATAGTCAATAACATAGGATATGAAGATACTATACGGAAGTAGTCTTCATTGAGAGACTGAGATGCTATACATGACCTTCAGAATCTCATCAAGCTAATTTATCATGATGTTTTCCTTCACAGCAAACATAAAACTCAAATTATTCACGGTAGGTTGTGCATGATTTGTGTTTCTCTGAATCAATATGTAGGCAATCAAGTAGTGTAGGAGTATGTTTTCTACAGACAGTGACCCAGCTTTGGTCAATTCGCCTTGAACATAGAGTTGAGGTCTACGCAAACATGACTTATACATTTCAACAACATCGAACCAGTTGTCATTTGCCCAACCACAATCACTTAGACTAGCACCAGAAAAAGCTAAACCACCCACATTCATAAAGATTTCTTCATTAATCTCAAACAATTTTCCAGCTACCATCGACCAATATTTCCAATCTTTATATCTAAAATTTGCGTAATACTCACTAACTAGAGCAGGGTATATATTACCTTTCAATTCCAAGAAGGGGACAACCCCTTGAGCTTGTAAGCCATCCAGAAAATCGAAGTTTTGTTCCACAAGCCAAGTCACATTCGCAAACCGGATATAGGTGGGTTTTCTTCCCTGAAATTTATACAACCGAGTTTCTTGTAGAATTAATTAGTAGTATGGGTCCTCACGGTTCTGCCTTGGTTGTGGAGGAGGCACAGTTTTTGGTGCACGCGGTGGACATTATGCGGTTGTCTTGAATTCTCTTTCCACGTTCTTTATCCATATCAATCAAACACTGAATTGAGATGGAGGTTTAGAGGAAGTTTGAGGAAAATCTAGGGTAGGATTTTGAATTTGGGAAAACGAATGCTTGGAAATAGATATGAGGAAGACAGTTTATGGAGGGAAAATACAGTGGGGTGATTCAGTTTAGGGCAAGGATTAAGCTTATGATGATATTAGACTTGTTCCTCTGAGATTTGAGAGAAAGGGGGATGAATGGGGTTTTGAAAAATGT
>NC_032009.1:16053685-16057211 GCF_001865875.1 Lupinus angustifolius | reverse complement strand
ATCATAAGCATTCAATCATCATTTACAAAGCATTCAAAGGGGATCATGCAAGGCAATCAAAAAAATTATTAATCAAGATATTTTTCATCAAGGATTCCTAGTTCTCTTCGAAGAACATAGAAAGTATCTCGTGAGAGGGGCTTGGTGAAAATATCTGCCAATTGTTTAGTTGTTTCAACAAATTCTAATATACAATCACCTTTTTGAACATGATCACGCATGAAATGATGCCTTATTTCAATATGCTTAGTTCTAGAATGCAAAACGGGATTCTTGGAGAGGTTAATGGCACTCGTGTTATCACATTTAATAGGGATCTTTTCTAATATGAGTCCAAAATCCTTAAGTTGCTGCTTCATCCAAAGGATTTGAGCGCAACACACGCCAGCGGCAATGTATTTCGCTTTAGTGGTGGACAAAGCAACGCACGCTTTCTTTTCGTTGTGCCATGCAACTAGGGAGTTGCCTAATAGGTGACAAGTCCCACTAGTGCTTTTACGATCCAACTTACACCCAGCGAAGTCAGAATCGGAATAACCTACCAAGGATAGGGAGGTATCCCTAGGATACCATAATCCCATATGAATAGTTCCTTTTAGATATCTCATGATGCATTTCACGACAATATAATGTGATTCTTTTGGCAAAGCTTGAAACCTAGCACACATGCAAGCACTAAACATAATATCGGGGCGGCTTGTAGTTAAATATAATAAGGAGCCGATTATCCCGCGATATTTGGTTACCTCAACCGCTTTTCAATTTTCATCTCTGTCCAGATAACATGCAGATGCCATAGGTGTATATGTGTCCTTACACTGCTCCATGTCGAACTTCTTCAATAATTCCTTTAAATATTTCGACTGATGGAGGAAGATGCCACTTTCCATTTGTTTGATTTGAAGTCCAAGAAATAAGGTCAGCTCACCCATCATCGACATCTCAAACTCCCCCTACATCAACTCAGAAAACTCCCTACACAGGATGTCATTAGTAGATCCAAAGATAATATCATCAACATATATTTGTACGAGTAAAACATGATTATCAGATCTACGGATGAATAGTATAGTGTCGACCAAACCTCTTTCGAACCCTTTTTCTAGAAGGAACGAACTCAATTTATCGTACCAGTCTCGGGGAGCCTGTTTTAGGCTATAGAGGGCCTTCTTGAGTTTATATACATGGTTCGGGTATTTGAAGTTTTCAAACTCTGGTGGTTAGTCTATGTACACCTCCTCTTGAATATATCCATTTAAAAAGGCACTTTTAACATCCATTTGAAAAAGTTTAAAGTTCATGAATTATGCAAATGACAAGAGCATCCTAATGGCCTCAAGTCTGGCTATAGGAGCGTAGGTCTCATCATAATTGATGCCCTCCTCCTAGTTGTAGCCTTTGGCCACTAGGCGAGCCTTATTTCTAATTATTAAGCCAGATTCATCTAGCTTATTACGGCAGACCCATTTGGTGCCAATAACGGGATGATCTTTAGGTTTGGGGACCAAGTCCCACACATTGTTTCATTCGAAGTGGTTTAGCTCTTCTTGTATAGCTATACCCCAGTGTACATCCTCGATGGCTGCATTGATGGTCTTAGGCTCTAATTAAGACACGAATGCAACAAAATTACAAAAGTTTTGTAAAGAGCTACGGGTTACATTCCCGTAGTTATATCACCTAGCACCTTATCGAGTGGATGATCCTTTTTAGTTTTCCACGCGATAGGAATTTCCTTATGTTGCTTTGCTTCTGTTTGCTCTGCTTCTTGTTGGATTTCTTCCATGTCCTGGTAGGGTACTTCTTCAAGTGTACCTGGAATATCATCAGAAAAGACCTTTCTCTTATCTTTTGGAGAAGATTCGTCAAAATGGACATGAATAGACTCTTCTACTTGCATGGTATATTTATTAAACACACAGAATGCCTTGTTATATAATGAATATCCTAAAAATATACCCTCATCAGCTTTCGAGTCAAATTTTCCTAAAATTCTTTTTCCATTATTCAAAATAAAACATTTGCAACCGAAAGCATGAAGATGAGCAATATTTGGTTTTCGACCTTTAAAAATTTCATAAGGTGTTTCTGAAGAAGTAGGTCTAAGTAATATTCTATTTATTACATAACATGCTGTGTGAACTGCATCAACCTAGAAATACTTTGGTCCTTGCGAGTTCTTCTAGAACTCTATTTTTCCTCTCAACAACTCCATTTTGTTGAGGGGTACGTGGAGCTGAGAACTTATGCATAACACCATGTTTATTATAGAACTTATTAAATTTATGATTTTTGAATTCTCCGCCATGGTCGGATCGAATGTAAATAATCTTTAGGTTATATTGGTTTTGGATTTGTTTGGCTAGACATTTAAAAGATTTATAAGCATCGCTCTTTGATGCTAAAAATAAAGTCCAAGTGAATATAGAAAAATCATCGACAATAACTAAGGCGTAATAGCTCCCACCAAAACTCATAATTTGTGATGGTCCAAACAAGTCCATATGAAGAAGCTCCAATGGTCTAGTAGTGGATATAACATTCTTTTTATTAAAAGAATTACTAACTTGTTTACATTTATGACACATGTCAGAGGAATCTTGAGTTTTAAAATCGAGTTTTGGAAGACCGATTACTAAATTTCTTTTCGATAATTTTTCTAAATGCTTCACATGTATGTGAGCGACACGTCTATGCCAAATCCATATGTCATCTTCTTTTGAAATAAGACTTTTTGAGAAAAGGGAAGTGACATCCTTCAGGTTAACCATATAAATATTATTTACCTTATATCCGACAAACTTAACGTTATTAGATAATTCATCACGAATGATACAACAGTCAGAATCAAAAGACACAATATTACCTTTGTCGCATAATTGGCTTATATACTCAATAAATTGTGTTCCAAACCTTCTACATAGAGAATATTCTCGATTATTGTGTGTGTTGAGTTGCCAATCTTCCTGGTGCCCAAGATTTTTCCTTTGTTGTTGTCTCCATAGGTGACGAATCCCTTCTCTTTCCATAACAAGTCTAGGAATTTTGACTTGTCCCCAGTCATATGTCTCGAACAACCGCTATCAAGATACCAATTTTGTCTGTATGTTTGAGGACATACCTACAATATAGATCACATGCTAGACTCAGATACCCAAATTATGTTGGGTTCTTTTTTGTTAGTGACTGTTGAAAGCGTTATTCGGTGTTTTTATTTTAGTTGGGAGTTCTCTTCTCTCAACAAATCGTCCTGAAAGCAGTGTCAATTTTGTTGAAAGATTAATACTCTCATTTTCGTTATGTTCCTTTTGTAAGTAAGAGAACTCGGTTTTATTCTCTGTTCGCCATCTCGCTTTGTTGAAATAAATTCCAACGCCGGTATAATGGTTTCAAGAATATTCCAGTTACAACTTACTTTCTTAATAATCATGTGAATAAGTCATTCATTCTTTTCCCCATCTCGGCTTTTTTAGAATAAATTCTAACGTCGATATAATTGTATCGAAGCAATTACCTATTACATAAT
>NC_032009.1:16053228-16053585 GCF_001865875.1 Lupinus angustifolius | reverse complement strand
TAACCAAAGCACAAACTTGAATGATTAAAATCCAATTTTTTGTAAATTAAGAAGTAGTAGAAAATACATAACCTTGTTCAAAAGAAAATGTTTAGGAGCCTGAGCTATCCATCCAAGGATTGGATGCTTTTGAGTTCCAAATGAGAGTACAAAATTGGTTTTTGCATCTCATCTGCCTTCTCCTTTTCTCCTCTTGAATTCTAAACTACAAATTACAAAACTTACTTGAAAATGAAAAATTCTAAACTAAGAAATGAAGAAAGGACTTCAAAATCAGAGAGTGGCTGAAAGTGTCTGAAAGTGGGGCTTGTTCCACGCTCAGCTGCCTGGTTGAGCACCTTGATTTTCTTGACTTTT
>NC_032009.1:16051356-16053128 GCF_001865875.1 Lupinus angustifolius | reverse complement strand
TTTCTTCATTTTATTTCCTACAAAATACATAAAAAGGCAATACAAACACAAATATACCAAATTGTGATATTTTATACAAAAAGTATTGTTTTAAGTTGGTTTTTCTCAATTATGGTTAAGATAAGTGCCATAAAAGTGTATGATTTTTAGGTATGTTTGGCACTTATCAGTGACTAGGGAGTTATCTCCCTTTCTCCCATATCTTCTGATATAACAGGAATAAGAAGTATGTCCATAAGTGCCACAGTAATGGCATGTAGGAACTCTATTTTTCTTATTTGAATTTCTATATTGGCATGCTAGAGGTCTCCTATAAGGTCTATTTTTATGGGATGGGGGAACATATCCTAATCTAGTATGGTTACCAACGTTTCTTGTTTTTCTAAGCAGAGTGTCTAATTGGTTTTTACTATTTGTGAGTTTTGCGAGTTTTTCATTCAGTTTAAAGTTTTCGTTTTTCAAGTCCTCGCAAGACTCACAAGCAGTATTTTGACATAAGTTATTATTCGAGCAATCACATAAGTCGCAGTAAAAAGTTAGATCTAATGTTAATGTTTCTCATTCCAATTTTAATTCATCTAATTCTTTCTATAATTGAATTATTTTTTGTTGGTTTAGCAAAATTATTCTTTTTCTCTCATTACTTAACTTTGCTAATTTTTTAAGTTCTTCATGCATCTCAACATAAGCACTATATAATATTTCATATGAGGGAGAGTCCGAAGAAGAAGAAGAAGAAGATCTGTCAGAGTATACCTCATCTGTAGTATACTTGCTACCTGATCCGCAAGCCTCATCTGATATAGCCATTAAGCACAGCTTCACGGTCTCCTTTTCATCCAAGATGATTGATGTTGTTTCTTCCTCTGGTACATCCCAGACGATGTATGCTTTCTTTGAATTGAAGTCCCGGGGATTACTCTTCTCTGAATCAACTCTTTTCAGGTAAGTGGGGCACTGATACTTCATGTGTCCTAGCTTACCACATTAATGGCAAGTGAAGTGCTCCTTTGTCTTGCCTTTCTTTGCTGAATCACGCGCTTCTTTCTTTCGGAATCGTCTAAGTCCTACATTCTTCTTCAAGAAATTTCCAAATTTTCGTACTAGGAGGTTTAGCGTTTCCTCGTCAATATCTGAATCGGAGTCGTCATTATCTATATCTTCAATGGGTTGTGATGTTGAAGCTTTGAGAGATATTCCCTTCTTTTTGCGATCGGACTCCTCATGCATTGTCAAACGCCCAAGCTCCACATGCTCTTGAAGCTTTCCAAAGAGTGTTGCCAATGGCATGGAGTCTAGATCCTTGGACTCCATGATTGCTATTACTTTAGGTTGCCATCTCTTGTCAAGACAACGTAAGACTTTATTAGTGAGCTCTCCTTTGGTGAACACCTTATCTAAAGCGATAAGATGGTTAATAATGTGAATGAATTGTTTTTGCATATTGCCGATTGATTCACTCGGTAGCATACGAAATAATTTGTATTCGTGAGTTAGCGCATTTAGTCAGGCGCGCTTGACTTCGCTAGTGCCTTCGTGAGTCACTTGTAAAGTATCCCACATTTCCTTGGCACTTTAACATTGAGACACCCAAAAGAATTCATCTTAGGATAGGGCCGAGGTAATGATGTCCATAAGCTTTTTGGCTTTTCTTTCGGTTCGCCATCCACTAAGTGAAGTGGGGCGAATGGGCCACTGATTACGGATTCCCAAATATCTGAATCAATAGCCTCAATGAATATTTTCATTCGGACTTTCTAGTAGGCGTAACC
>NC_032009.1:16050887-16051256 GCF_001865875.1 Lupinus angustifolius | reverse complement strand
GCTCTGATACCTGTTGTTAGGTATCAGTGGTCTAGGAACACCTAGAAGGGGGGTTGAATAGGTGTAGCGGTTAACAAGCACCGCTTCTTGAACTAAAACCCAACTTTTGGAAAACAGGCTAGTTAATCGATTAACAGCAGGGTTTAATCGATTAACTATTGCACATGATAGAATGATCAGACAGTCAATTTACGTAGTGATTAAAACAAAATTGAACATATATAATACAGATATTTTTACGCACAATTATTAAGTATATGCCAGTAAACAAATATCCAACTTTTCAATTACATATTCAATTTATAATGGTAAGAAACATAAAGAAGATAAAGAGAGAAAGAACAGTGCAAAAGAGGATTTTTATTGTGG
>NC_032009.1:16050432-16050787 GCF_001865875.1 Lupinus angustifolius | reverse complement strand
TTCTCGTGCACTAGACCCAGCCAAGATTCTTATCCTCAAATCAAGACCTCCTAGCCTTGGTGAAGAACATTCAATCTCTATGGTGGTCTCACACCAATAGACAAATCCAGACTACACAAAAACACGTTAAACAACAAGGTATACTAAGCACAATAATGCTTAAAATATGACAAGATAAAGACTCAAAGATTAACCCTTTTACTAACCACTTAAGCCATCAAGATTCAAATGAGTTAATCAATATCAGTATACAAATAATTTCTCTTTAACAAAATCTAATGCATGAGCATGTGAGCAAGTTAAGAATGGATACAAAATTATGCAAAAACAGTAAGCATATAACATCAATTAAACC
>NC_032009.1:16005059-16050332 GCF_001865875.1 Lupinus angustifolius | reverse complement strand
ATAGAGAATAGGCGGTTACATTCGTTGCAAAAACAGTTAAATAGTTAAAACATATTTCAGTTATGACACATAACAGACTAGTTAATCGATTAAGGCTTCTCTTTAATCGATTAACAAGACAACAAAATAACACAGAATTCAGTTGAAAAAGAAAACACATATTTAAAAGAAAGGCAGTTGAGTTAATCGATTAAGTTATCCCGTTAATCGATTAACTGGAACATTTATGTATATGTTTCAAATGGTAAACTTCTCATATGGTATGCACAATATATATACATGCTTTACCAATTATATTATGCCTAATATGCACATATAACATGTATGATAGATGCATGAACATACAATTAACCAGATGATATGTCTCATGAATATGATATGACAATTAAGATGGCTTAAGAGACTAACACCTAGGTTCACCTAACCTATACTCACTTAATACGGCACACATCCTAGACTGTTATAGACTCAATTTACACCATAGTCTAGATATGAGCAAATGAGCATAAGGCTTGTTGATTGTTGAGCCATCTTCAAGCTTTGTTAGAACCTTGTCTTCATCAAAACATAGGCAAAGACATGCTAGTGCTATCCTTGACACTTTTCACTTTCAGACCCCTAGTGATCTCGTGTTGTGCCTTTGACCCTTTTGTGGTCTCATTTTATCTTTGACCTAGAGTTCCTTGATATCTGTGTGTTCTCATGGTCATCCTTGCACCCAGAACCCCAATGGTCTCGTGTTGTGCCTTTGAACCTTCTGTGGTCCCATTTTATTTTCGACCCAAAGTTTCTTGCTATTCGTGCGTTCCCATGGTCCTCCTTGCACCCGGATGCCCCGTTGGTCTCGTGTCGTGTCGTGTCTTTGATCCTCCCATGGTCTCATTTATCGTGGTATGAAACATTATCTTTGAAACTTTTCCCACTGTGTTATTTCCTAGGCAAAATTTAATCTTTTTATCCTTACTTCCTTCTCACCCCGATAACTTAAGTAACTTTCGTTACTCTTATTATCTAGGAAGAAGCAAGTAAAAAGGGGCAATTTTAAACACCCAATTTTGACTAAGGTAACTGGGCCTTGGTGAGCCCACTGATAAGTGCCAAAAATGCCTAAATTTCATACAATTTTTATGGCACTTATCCTTGGTAAAATTGAGGAAACCAATTTAATTCAACACTTTTTGGATTAAATATCACAATCTTGTATATATGCTTTGTGTATTTCCTTTTTATTATATTTTGTAGGATTTAGGTGAAAAAGACAAGAATTAATCAAATACAAACAAAGTGATTAAAATAAGCCAAAATGATCCACAAATGACATGCTTAAGCTTGACATGGCAAGCTATATGCTTAGCCTTAAGCATGACTCAACAAGACATGGCCTATGTGGAAAAATAAGGAGTCAACTTGAAGCTTCTCCCTTAGCAGCTTAGCTTGGACCAAGCCTACGCCTAGTTGGCCTGGTCACCAACATAGCACGGTCAGACCCAACCTAGCACGGTGAGAGCATAAGCCATCCTGCTCAAGTAGACAACTTAGCAGAGCACCTGGACCACCCAGCCTAGAACTACACACCAGGCCTGATTAGTAAGCACCAGGCCACATCACTATCAGCACACTCAAAGCTTCTCAAGCAGGCAGCTTAGCGGTGCCACATAAGGAGCTTGGCGGTATGCACCCAGCAACTTGGTCAAGTTGACTTAGCCACCAAGCAACCGTGACATCATGCATGACCTCACTCTAAGTAGCCTGCATTGGCTTTTCAGAGGTAGCTCACAATAGTTGGGTCAGTAGCTCACAACTAGCTTGGGTGAGTCAGCCCCAAGCAAGTGACTAAGCTGCTTGGCCAAGTGACCAAACCCATGCTGAAGGGTTTGGTCAGCAGCTTGGCAGTGGAAGAGAGGAGCTTAGCGGTGGTAGAGAACTTCTGTAAATAGGAGGCACTTCAACGCTTAATTCATTCAATTCATATACACATTTTCTCATTAACACATTCTACACTTCTCTATAGAATCCGAAAATCTCTTCTTCTACTTCTTCTTTGTAATTTCTTGGAGGAATTATTCTCCAAAGTAGTTTAGGTAAGTTTATTTTGTAGTTTCTCCTTAATTCAAGAGGAGAAGGAGTAATCAAATGAGATGTTAAAGTTAATTTTGCAATCTCATTTATGCATATAAAGTGTCTTAAATCCTTGGATTAAGATGGCTAATGCTCCTAAATTTTCTTGTGAATGTCTAAGTTGTTGTAATTGGATGATGTGCATGTAAAAACATTGATTCAATTACTTTGGCAATTTCAATTCTTTAGAAAGTGCTTAATGCGGTTATAGCTTGATCACCTAAAACATGATTTCAAGATCCAAAATGCTTCTTTTAAAGTCTTGACAAATGAACTAAAAAGTAGGAATACACCTTAGTTCATTTGCCAAACCAAAGCATCTATTTTAAGCAACTTGTAATCAAGGTTAATCAATGTTTATGGAGCTTGAAATAAGGCATGATAACTTATTTCGTCGAGTGACAGTTTTCTATAGATTAGTTTATTTTGAAAGGTTTGAAAATCACTTTTTCTCGCCAGGGGACTCGGGTAAATTTTGTGAATTGATGTTTGGAATAACCAAAGTATAACACAAAACTTTTATAAACATTTTTCCTAGAAACATGTTAAGAAATATTTCTATCATTCAAACTAAATTTTCTCCTCAAGAATTTGTGCATAACATTTATTTATGTTTATTTATATTTACTTGTTCAAAGTTCATAAACAAAATCAAACCACAAATACGTTCAAAACTTTATTAGTAATATAGCATGTTTATAATAATATTCTATTAGGCAATTCCTTGTGGTTTGACATAACCTTATATTATACTACAATTGAATCTTGAAAGAGATGCAAATGTAAAACAGTAAAGTTAACTTATAGATGTATTTGTTGACAAAGAAAGAAACCTTGAATCAAAGTGTAATTTAATTCATAAATTGTATCTTTATGAAAAGTAAAAATACACAGTTATAATGAGTGATCTAACTACTAATTTTTACTTTCTGTCATTTACTTTCCACGACTAACTTTTATTTTCTATCATTTATATTTCTACAACTAACATTTATTTATTGTTTTATTCTTTATTCTTTATATCAACCCTTTGAAAGAAGTGGTACGATTAAATTATAACTTTATTGTTTTATTTATTTGTTCTTTACCAACCTTCCATAAGGAAGTAGTTTGGTTAATAAAAGGAAATGGAAATAAATATCACTCATTATCACTTGTGTTAAATTGCTAAATTCATATCATTATGTTGTTGTTGGGATTTATTTCAACACAGCCGAAATGGTATGAAATTGTTAATAATTCAATCAAGCTAAGTTTTTGATTAAATGAACATTCTTGAAACCATTATACCAGTGTTGGAATTATTTCCAACAAAGCTGAGATGGCTAACAAAGAATTGACCTGTCATTAAATAAATCAATCAGAAACTTGCCTCAATAAAGTAGCAAGAAAACTCTTTCAACAAATTGACGTCGTTGCCAGGAAATTTCTAAATAATAAGATTTATTATTTATTATGCTATATTATTAATAATCTTGTTCAAAATATTTTTCTTCATTTTTTACAAATTAATTTGAATTTGTATAAAAATGTAAATAATAAACTCTATCCTAATCTTGTTTGTTGTTTATACTTTAGATTTCTTTCCCTACTAATTTCTTTGTTGGAAATAGATACGATTTTCATTTTTTGTTTATCTCATGAATATGGCTTACAATCAGAACATTGATATTCACGATGAAGTTGATAACTTCATGAAGGAGTTTCAACAGAAATTTGATCAACTACATAAAAAATTGGCAGAATTACCCAAACAGTTGATAAACATCAAAAATGAGAATTTTTGGTGCAGCCAAAGCCATGACCGAAAGAAGATTTTTACATAAACCAACAGAAATCTCATCAAAAAAAACTAAAGGAGATACTGGAGCAGTTTATGCAAACAACCATCACACATAAAAAAGGGACCGAAGATGCTATCAAAAGGATGGGAGATCAGACAAGGAAGATAACTAAAAATCAATCAAACTCAGTTATTTCCACACAATGTGAAAGTATCATGACAAGAAGTGGGAAAGTTGTGGGTTTTGGAAAATAAAATGAAAATTAAGGAAAAGAAGAAGAAAATAGAAAAATAAAAAATACATAAAAAATAATGATGTATCAGAAACTAGTGGGATACAAAAGCAATACCCACTAGTGAAAGAAAAAATACCCTATCCCACAACTTCTTCAAAAGCCAAAGAAAAAGAGAAACAATTCCAACAATTTATGGAAGTGTTCAAATCTTTGCAAATTAACATTCCATTTTCCGAAGATTTGGAGCAAATGCCTGTATACTCCAAATTTATGAAAGAATTGATATCCAAAAAGAGAAGCTGTCTGGATGTAGAAGTCATTCACCTTAATGCAAGTTGAAGTGCTATCTTGTGATCCAACATACCTCGGAAACAGGAAGATCCAGGCAGTGTGACTATCCAGTCATGATCGGAAAAGTAAATGTAGGCAAAGCACTTGTTGACTTGAGAGCCAGTGTCAGCATGATGCCATTATCATTGATGAAGAGAATTGGAATTGTTCAGCTGAATCCAACAAGAATGTTCTTACAACTTGTAGATAGATCTATAAAATATCCATAAGGAGTTGTTGAAGACGTTCTGATTAGAGTTGACAGATTTCTCATTCCTATTGATTTCACCGTCATTGACATTTCTGAAGATGTAGAAACACCTCTCATTGTGGAGAGGCCATTCATGAGAACGGCGAAGATGGAGATAGACATGGAAAATGGCAAACTCAAAGTCCGTCTAGATGATGAAGAGATTCAGTTTGACATTTTCTAGGCGATGCACCACCCAAAGAACAAATGACAATGCTTTCAAATAGACATTCTTGACGAAATTTGTGAGCAACCTCAAATAGATGGACCTTTGGTGGTGTCTATGGATTTTGTAGAAGTGGATCAAATCAAAGAACTGATCAAAACTCTTGATGCAAACGAGATCCTCTCTTTACAAGAAAACTTGGAAGATAGTCAGAGTGGAGATAACATTCCAACATTGCAACTGGAATTGAAGGAACTTCCATCCCATTTGAAATGTGTTTTTGAAAGAAAACTCTGACAAACCAGTAATCATCAGCAATTTGCTTTCTACTCTGGATGAACAAAATTTGATTCAAGTATTAGAACAGCATCAAAAAGCACTTGATTGGACATTGACAGGTCTGAAATGAATCAGTTCATCAAACTGTATGCACAAAATTATGAGGGAAGATTATTACAAACCTTGTGCACAGCCACAAAGAAGACTCAACCCAACTATGAAGGAAGTGGTCAGAAAAGCGGTGGTAAAAATGCTTGAGGCTAATATGATTTATCCTATTTCAGATAGCAAATGGATAAGTTTGGTTCAAGTATTACCTAAAAGAGGAGGAATGACGGTAATCCGAAATGAGAATAATGAACTGATCCCTACCAGAGTTGTTACTGGATGGAGAATGCGCATAGATTACCGCGAAACTCAATGCAGACACAAAATTTCAGCAAAAGGAATGGAAGTTGATAAAGCAAAGTTAGAATTGATAGAAAAGTTGTCTCCTCCAACTAACGTCAAGGGAATAAGGAGTTTTCTAGGACACGTTGGGTTTTATCGAAGATTCATCAAAGACTTCTCAAAAATAGCTAAGCCCCTTTGCAATTTACTTCTTAAAGATTATGATTTTAATTTTTATGATTCTTGTTTAGAAGCATTCAATAAATTAAAATATAGCTTGGTAACTGCCCCTATCATATCTACACCAAACTGGGATCTACCTTTTGAATTAATGTGCGATGCATGTGACTACGCAGTTGGTGCAGTTTTGGGACAGAAAAAGGAATGGGTTTTTCATGCAAAACACTATGCTAGTAAGGTTTAAATGAAGCACAAGTTAATTATGCAACCAATGAAATAGAGTTACTAGCCATAGTATTTGCCTTGGAAAATTTTAGAAGTTATTTGATTGGGGCCAAAATCATTGTTTACACTTAGAAATTCGTGACAAAAGCGGAAAATAAAATCAAGTGGCAGATCATCTGTCACAATTAATCAACAAAGAAGCCACGAACAAAGAAAAGGAAATAGTCAAGGAATTTCCAGATAAAAAACTATTTCTTTTAGCAGAAAGACCATGGTTTGTTGATATTGTAAATTACAAGGCATCAGGAATTATTACTGAAAATCTTAACTATCAGCAATGAAAAAATTTCTCAATGAAGTTAACCATTATGTTTGGGATAAACCGTATTTGTTCAAAGAATAGACTGATAGCATTATAAGAAGATGTATTGATTCTAAATCCCTAAATCCCTAAATTATAACAAACCATAAATCCCTAGCATTATAACAAACCCTAAATCCCTAAATTAATTTTAACTTAGACCCCTAAATTAATTTTAACCTAAACCCTCAAATTAATTTTAACTTAAACCCCCGAATTAATTTTAACCAAGACCTCTAAACTCATTTCACCCCAAATCCCCAAATCAGTTTAACCATAAACCCCCAAATCAATTTCACCATAAATCCCAAATTTAATTTCCTTTTTTGTTCACGTATTTATTTTATGTTTTTTTTAATATTTTGTTTTTTATTTGATTATTTATTTTCTTAATTTATTATTCAATTTTTAATATTGTTTATTTATTTAATAATGTATATATATATATATATATAAATGCAATAAAAATGATTTATTAAAACCAAATAGATTTAGTGCACTATGGGACTCAGACTCTATCGCGTTAATTCAACTTGATATTTTCAAAAATTAATTTAATAAAACCAAGAAGAGATAGTGCACTATAAGACACATGCTCTATCGTGTTATCTTACCTTGATATATTCAAAAAAAAAAATTAATAAAATCATTCAGAGATAGTGCACTATGGGACTCGTGTCCTATTTCATTCAGAGATAGTGCACTATGGAAAACCATGAATCCTATAACAGGTGTCAATGGCTTGTCCTTGTTTCTTGAAATGAGTACATAACTTGCTTGAACTCATAGGTTTATTCCAAGTACCTTTGTTGAATCCTCTATTGTTCTGTATTGCATCTTTTGTGTACATTCCTCCCTTTTCCTAGTTTGTCCCAACATGCACTATTTTTGCTTCTGAATCATTGTCATAGATCTGAGTTTCTTGTTGAATGACTAGTGAAAGAACATTTTTCATGTTAGGAAGGGGTTCCATTAACATGATCTGAGATTTTACACTTGAATATGAGTCATTCAGCCCCTTCAAAAACCTGATAACATTGTCTTCTGTTATGAATTTCTCACTACTGTAGTTGCACTTAGTAAGAGGTCCGAAAATTTCCAATTTATCCCAGAGGCTCTTCATCCCGGTGTGATATTTGCCCACACTTAGATATCCTTACATATAGTTAGCAATGACTTCTTGTAAGTCTACAATTCTGAAAAAATATTCCCTTGAGATAATCATTCTCTAAGTTCCTCCCAGACTTCATAGGCCTTGTCAGTCCATAGGATGCTTTGTGAGATGGATTGAGAGACTGACCTTATGATCCAGGATGTTACCATGTTATTTGCTCTTTCCCATGCCTTAAAAATTCGATCTTCTTTTGCTGGAGTTGGGATGCTGCCATCCACAAACTTGAATTTTTGCTTATAGATGACGCTCATCCTCATGGACCGACTCCATTGGTGGTAATTGTTGTCATTTAGAGGAGGTGAAACAATTACTACTCCTGGATTATCTAAAGTATGTACATAATATGGATCTTGTGTGATATCCATGTGAGAATTTGAGAGAGTTGAAGAAGAAGAAGTCATCTTGAATGTAGCAGAGCTCTTTATGAAAAAAATTATGATACCATAATAGATTGAGAAGATTTATCTTCTTGAATGATGAATAAAGAGAGTAACACTTCTTGTTGAGAAAGTAAGAGATAAAGAAATAGAAGAAATTATCTTTTATTCAATATGTTGAATCTTGTTAAGTTGATTTACAAAATGAAAACTATCCCTACTTATATACAAGAATGATCATAACTAACTAACTAAAACTACATGTAAAGCACATGTTCTAAAATACAAATAAAATGAAGGCTAAAACAGTTGCTTCGTGCACAAGTCATCATGGGCTGCATTATAGGGTTTGGCTTGATTTCGGTGTGGCTGGTTTTGACAAATCTTGGCCTGGATGAGTTGGCCTAGTTGTGGTGTGGTTGGCCTGGTGTCTTGGTCTAAGGAGGTTGTCCCGCTGAGTTGGTCTGGTTGTGGTGTGACTGGCCTAGTGACTAGGTCTAGTGTGGCTGGCCTGATCGAGTTGGCCTGGTTCTAGGCAGGTTGATACTAGTTCTGGTGTGACTGGCTTGGTTTGGCCATGTCTTGGCTGAGTTAGCCTGGTTATGGTATTGTTGGCCTGACTAAGTTAATCTTGGCCTTGGCCTGGCTAGGTTGATGCAAATCCTGTTCTGGTCTTGGTTTACCCTGGTCTTTTTGATGGCTTGGTAAATTTGCTTGCATTTGAGCTTGATTGTCTAATGAAGTTCAACCCTACAAAATTTACAATTGATATGTTGAATCTTGAGTATGAGGATGTGTGTTAAGATAGTCCTATAAATTTAAACATCACAAATCCTAATCCTATGAACTGACATTAAACGTTGAGGTAAGCATAACTTCATAATATTAAAAAATGGTGTTATAATTATTGGAACTTGCTTTGTTGGAGGCCATTAGTGAGAACTTTTGGGTATGAAATCTAAAAACTATTAAATTTTACATAGAAGAATTTTGAAAAAACAACTCACAAGTCTCACATAGGAAAGATGAGAAACTTGAAAAAAATCTAATGCTATAAATAGAAGCTCCTTCCCTTCATACTCAACTTTTGTTTTCTCCCTCATACTTTCTGCCGATGCATTTCCATTAAACTTCTCTCCCTTTCTTTTTATGACATTTCATCACTATTGTTTGATGCAAAAAAAATACAAGTGAGATTCGTTATGGTAGATTATAAGAAACGAGCTCAAACTTGAAGCACACACAAACAAATGAAAAATGATTTAATTCAAATATGTTGTTTGTAATTTTGTATATAGAGAAAAACAGAGAATATTTTATAATAACACTTTAAAAATTAGATACAAATAATGTATATTCCTTGATAATACATTGTGCATCAAAAGTTAAACTCACAAATGAATTGGAAATAAATAATATGTTACATTTTTTAAGTATTGTAAAAAAAATGATACATCAACTTATGTGAACTTTTATGGTTTTCAAACTCCTACAAATGTTAGTGTGCAGTTAAATTGGAAGTTCAATGGTCACATTAGTTGATGAACTAATGGTAGTAATGAATCCTTCACTCTCTATGTTGTCTAAACCTGCCATCCACCACCGTAAAATCATCAACAAAGTGGCGGCTTTCCTCCCCCCTCTCACACTTCTCATAGCTATCAACTCCCATATGACTCTCTCAACACCCGAAATCGCCACCAGCTCCGCCAAAATCTCTAACCCACCTTTCCGACACATCGTCACAAGTGTCACCACCGCACTCTCCCTAGCCCTCTCAGAACCCTCCCTCAACACACAGCCCAATTTCTTTATCCCCACAAAAGCCGTTGCCACCGCCACCAACCCCCCACGCCTCACCACCGCCTCGAGTATCATTATTGTCTCCTATGGTAGCACCGCCATGGCATCAACTGCCATCTCCACCGCACCACCCTCAACTAAGCTCGCCACTGTTTCTCTATCTCCCGCTAAGTTCAATATCACTACTAATGCATCCCTCCTTGCACCCTCGGGCCCACAGCTCGCTAGTTGGATCAATCCGCTTATGACACGTTTCATCTTCCCTAGTCTCCTTCTATATGCTACCATACCCGTTAAACTAAACATCGTTGCTGCAGCATTTGCCTTCGCCTCCCATGTGGCACCAGACCCTAGCACCTCAACAACACCGTTTAATGCCCCATCTGTGACCATTATCATTCTTTTGTTAAATTCTTACATTGACAAGTTGAGGATTGTGGTGATGGCATTAACCTGAAGGCTCAGGTTTTACAAACCAATGTCGAAGCTAAGGTACCGAACCAAAAGCGGTATGGCACCAGCTTTGGTGGTGTAGACTCTACTTTTCGAATCCGTTTCGCTAAAACCTGAAGCTCGTAAACGATGTTGTTTAGGGGTGGCAATTGGATGGGTTTCAATGGATTTGGATTTGGATCCTAATGGATGGATGAAAAACTATCCATCAATCCATATAAATCCATTACATAACATTTTTAAATTATCCAATTCATCCATATCCAATGGATTTTAATCCATCCATTATATCCATGTATCCATTTTAATAGATTGGATGGATGGATATCCAACCCATTTTTTTAATTTGAACTAAACATTTTTAAAGAAGTATTATTCAAAGAATTTTTTTTCAAATTATTATTTAATAAAGCATTTTTAAATATCAATTTAAAAAAAAACACTTTTTAAAAATATTTAAAAAAACACTTTTTAAAAATATTTAAAAATAAAAACACTTTTAAAACTACTTTTTTTAAGAAAAATACTTCAAATAATCCCCACCGCCTTCACACTCATAATATATATATATATATAAATAAAAACTAGTATTAGCATTAAGTGTCACAATTTATATTATAGAGGACATGTCACAGTGTATTTTTAAGGTAATTTTCAACCATGTATGATTTGAGCATTACTGAATTAATTAGTACCATAAGTGATCCTATGAGAGAACATTTTCTAATATATATGATCATATGGATCTGACCATATCTTGGTGCATAACGAAAAATAAGGAGTGAAACCAGTATCACAACAATGCAAATGAAAAGTTAAAGTCACTTTTTAAAATCACAATTTCAATTTTCAACTATTATAATGTGTGTAGGATTGTGCTATTAGAAAGGTGAGAGAGATTTTTATATTAATATTGAATTAATTGGAAAAAAAATGTTGTTATTTTTAGATGGATTGGGTATCCGGTATCCATCCAAATGGATATACTCAAGGATATTCATTGGATATAATGGATGGATTTGAATCCATCCATTATCAACACTATCCATTTGATTATATCTATTTAAATCCACTAATTTTAACGAATGGATTTGGATGGATTTAATTTGGATGAATTTTGGATTATGGATAAATTTGTCACCATTAATGTTGTTTAAATCTTCAATATTGGAAACAGAAATGTCTACATAGAACTTGAGCTTGTCAACTAAACACGACACAATCATCCTAGTAGCTTACATACGTTGTTAGTTAAACGACTTTGAGTTTTTCTAGAAATGGACTCTACAACGAACGAGATCTTCTGCTCAAAGCACCATAAGGCTATCATGTTCTTCAATGCCCGATTAGGTATTAAGTCTGTGTGAGCCAGGGTTTGACATGTTTTTGGACACATGTTATGTCCAGAATCAATCCATAACTTGATGGAATTTCGATCGTACGTTTGTCCAGTTGCCACAACAACTGGGTCCTGCATATGTTCTAAACTAACCGGATACAAGAAATCCACCGGAACAACCACCTCTGAAAGTTGTTTCCGCCGCTGCATCTCGGTGGATGAAGACGACTTTGATGCACCAAAGAGAACATATTTCGTAAATCGAACAAGCCCGATGGATGCCACAATCTCTAATTTCGATTGCTCATCGCATCGATTACAAAATTCTTCCTCTAAAGCTTCAATCTCCGCTATGCAACTTCAAGAATCTCGAATCTCCAACCTCAAAAAGATCTCAGCGAGGTCGGATTTATCAGGAACGATCTCGTTCTTGATCTCTTCAAGCACCGAAACGACCTTGTTTCGGAGCTCCAATTCTTTTTTTCCAATCACACTCTTCCATTCAGAACACTATTTTCTAATCAAGATAACGACTTCACGAATGTCATCGCTTAAGTCAAGCTCTTGAATAGGAAAGATATCAAGAATAATTCAGAGTTCTCTAATGAGTTTATGAAAACCTATGAAGCACAGATTCGTCAAACACCCTCACGTGTCGGATAATGATATATTTGTTATGGAGGGCAATGATTTTAGGATATATTCGTTTTCATTAAAATAGGGTAAGATAGATTTGTTATGGAGGGCAATGATTTTAAATTTCCATTATAATTTTTACTTTGGATATTATGATTTACACTTATAATTTTATCATATTTTATGTGTTTTTATTATTTTATACGTGTATCCTTGAACGTATTCATATCCTGTATTTTGGAAAAAATATGTGTCGACGTATCGGATACGTATCGTATCCGACACACATATCAGTATTCGTGCTTCATAGATGAAAACTATCAACAACGGTTTCGATTTTCAAGAGGAGTGTGAATTTGCTTCCATTGGAGCAATCATCGATGAGTGTTTTGATTTTGTGTAGCACGATGTACAATTCTTCGAAGCAAAGGTTTAACGAGTAGGAACAAAGTGGAGTAAAACTTCTATTCAAATTTTCAAAGATAACGATGAAAAGCTTTGCTTTATAAACGACGGAACATGAATTGCGTTTAAGGAGAAACAGGTTGGTTGGGTTGAGTGAAGAAATTTGGTTAGTGACGTGGAGGAGGTTGATATCTATGAACTGTGGAGAGATAAACGACTCTGTGGAGGATCGACGTTTTGGGGTTGGGAAAATTTGAGGGGTAATAATCATGATGAATAATTTGATTTGATGATAAATTTGTAGAACTTATTAATGAAGGAATGTGGGGATGAAGATGTACACGTCATTGTTGTTTAATGTTTCTTATTTGTATTTTTTTTATAAGGGATGTGCACATATTATCCCCGTATATGTGTTTAAGTGTTGCAAACTAATTACAATAAAGTAAATTAGATAAAGTTATGAATATTTAATATTTTAATTGAGACATTGTCATTTTCTTCTTTGTATGAACTACTTGGAGTTAGAGGTGTCAAAACGGGCTACCCGGACGGGTTTGGGCTAGCCCATATCAGGTTCGGGCTAAACCGGGCCGGGCTAAAAAGTCCGGATACAATTTATGCATATCAAATGGTTGCCCAAACCCGTCCTAAGCGGGTTGCGGGTTGTAGTGGGTCGGCCCTCATAAACTAAAAATATATTTTTTAAACTTGTAATATATTTAATCTATTCAAAAAATATGTATCATTTGATATTTACGTATAATTTTTCTTAACATATTTGTTATGCCAAATGCAACCAAACTTATAGATGTAATGCATTGTGTTTGAGTTAAGACGTGATGTTAAGTCCACGTGTATGATTTTTAACATAACTCTTTTATTAAATCTCTCATTTCTATTGGACTCTCACTCTCTAACACAATATAATTTGTAACTTCACTTTAATATATAAACATTTGGATACTAACAAAAATATTATATTTTGTATGTTCTTTGTCAATACTTTCATTGGGAACTATTATATTAAATTTGGTTGTGTGAAGTTCTCTATGATAAACAATTTATGTTGATTTTAGTTTTGTTGTAAACGTTATTTTCTTTATTATATTTTTTTGGAAAAAGTTAAATCTAATTAAATACAAAATAACATTATACTTATTATCTATTTTTTATTATAAGTTGTTTTGTAAATTTTAATTTAGTGCTTATTGCCAAGGCAAAAGTCTCAAAAAAGATTAAAACATATAAGTAAAACGGGTAGCTCCAACCCGCCCGGGTAAGCCCGGCCCGAGCCCGGATTTATAATAGTCCGTTCAGGCCGGGCTAAAAAGCTCGGATTTAATAAAAAGTACCTAAAATGATATCCAAACCCTATAGATTTTTGGGCTTTGGCGGACCGGCCTGATCCGGCCCACCCATTTTGACAGCTCTACTTGGAGCGATCAAGTTGGCGGTGTTGGTGAAAATGGATTAGGGTTGTTGTGGACTTGACTGGGAATATTATATGATTGTATTTAAATATTAGTTGAACCAATCAATTATTTGATACTACCAATTTAGATTTTAATATTAAAGAAACTTTGTAATTACTTTTCAAATTTCATTTATTCTCCTTTGTTAAAGTTTTGCTTTGACAACTTTATCTTCAAATAATTGAAGTACAAAGTTAGATAGTACGCGTATTAATCAGTGGAAAGCAGCATGATTGCAATGATTTATATATGTACATGGAATTTGACCTATATAAAAGTACATTCCTGGAAAGATATGCGTCAAGCTGGATTAAAAGTGATATAGCTATGCACCGTTGGATTAAGTATAGTTAGTGAGCAATACTTCTCTGCTAGTGAAGACTTCTCCAATGGCATCTTCTCAAGCTTGGGTATTGAGATGAGGAAGAAGAACTGTCATATTCTTTATTATAATGTGAATTTTGATGATTCTTTGTTGAGTCTTGGAATGATGAATAAAGAGCGGAAGCTAATAAAAGAATAATTATGCTCTGATACCATATTAAGAATCAATAATAGAAATAGGATATGAATTTCATTCATTGAATGAATATTGAATGGATGAGTGAATTATAGTTTATAATGGAAGTAAACTATTTATACATGGAAATAAAAACTAACTAACTAAAACTAACTAAAATATATTTAACACTCTCCCTCAAGCTGTAATGCATACTCGATTATCGTACACAAAGTTTACCTTAAAAATTGAAACAACTATCCATTTAATCGATTAACTCTTACACAGTTAATCAATTAACTACAGTGTTAATTGATTAACTCTTACATTGTTAATCAATTAAATACAGTATTAATCGATTAACTCTAAAAATTACCACATCCTAAACTCATTTGTTTCATCAAGGAAAGTACCTAGAGTTTCCAACTAATTGTGTTTGTCACTCCCTTTCACTAAACAGTCATTCCATGAGATTAATATAATTTAAGTCCATGTCGTAATTAACTAGGAAGAGATACAACAAGCAAGTGAGAAAGAACAACATAGAGAGAAAGTGATAGAGTTTATATCCACATAGTGTGAGATTTGTATTCCTAGTGAGATACTAGAGAGAGTTTGTATTTCCATCCTTTTTGGGTGAGATCGAGTGTTATCCTCTTTATAAGAGAGAGCCAAATATTGTAATCATACTTTCTATAGTGGAGATATTTTCTGGACTATGTCCCATAGTTATTTCCTTCTCACATTGAGGAGGTTTTTCCACATTAAAAATTCTTGGTGTTATTCTTCTACTATTCTCTATTTTTCTTTATACACTTGTTATTTCTGCAAGTGCCCATTTTGCATCACACAGAGAAGGGAAATTGGTTCTGAATTTCCCAACTGTGGTATCAGAGCTCCCAGGTTCATTCGGGGAGCTTGGCCTGTATAGTCCAAGATGGAATGAGCCGCTAATATTTCATTTGATGGAGATATGTCCAAATTGACAACTGACAACTATTCCTATTAGAAGCCCATGATGAAGTATCATTTATATTGCAACTAGACTTAGAAGTTGAACAAATTGATGTCAAAGCAGATTTCTTACATGGAGACATCAAAGAAGAAATCTATATGGAGCAACCAGAAGGTTATGAAGAACCAGGAAAGGAACACTTAATGTGTCGTCTGAATAAGAGTTTATATGGTCTGAAACAAGCCCTGAGACAGTGGTACAAGAAGTTTGAATCCTTCATGATGAAATACAGTTTCAAGAAGACAACTGATGATCATTGTGTATTCATTAAAAGGTACGAAGATGAAAACTTTATTATCCTCCTCTTATATGTTGATGATATATTAATCATTGGGCATGATAAGACCAAGATTGTTGGTTTGAAGAATGCTTTAAGCAGATCCTTGGAATAAGGATAATCAGAGATCGTTCCAAGAAGTTTTTATAGCTATCACAAGAGAAGTATATTGAGAAAGTTCTCAAGAGATTCAACATGGATAAGGCAAAGCCTGACAGTTTTCCACTTGCTAAACATTTTAAGTTAACAATAATGCAATGTCCAACTAGTGATGAAGAATGGAAAGAAATGAGCAGAATGTCTTATTCCTCTGTGGTAGGAACCTAATGTATGCTATGATTTGTACAAGATAAGATATTGCACATGCAGAGTTGGAGTTGTGAGTCGGTTCTTGTCCAATCTCAGCAAAGAGCATTGGAATGCAGTAAAGTGGATATTAAGATATCTGAGGGGAACTACCAAAAATGTTTATGCTTTGTTAATGAAGATCTCATGTTAGTTGGATACACAGATGCTGACATGGCTGGAGATGTAGATTCCAGAAAATCTACATCAGCTTATCTAACTACTTCTGCAGGGGGAGTTGTATCTTGGCAATCCAAGTTACAAAGATATGTTGCATTATCAACAACTAAAGCATAATATATTGCATCATCTGAAGCTATCAAGGAAATAAAATATATGAAAAACATCTTCATGAGTTGGGTCATGCTCAAAATAAATGTGGTTTGCAGTGTGATAACCAGAGTACAATTCACCTAGCTAAGAATCATATGTTAACAAAAAGCTTACTAACTAACTGTTTCATTCTAGTAAGGGAGATGATAATTGTTGTTAGTTATTAAGCTTTTTGTTAACATAAATGTTCGCTACAGTACAACTATATATGGCAAAACGGGCATTGCCTGCAGGCGCGCCCGCTTAGCCCGCATTTCTTTGCGGGTATGGCATACATTTTTTGTCCATTTGCCCGTTTTGCCTGCTAAGTTTGCAGGCATTTCCGTTGGGCTTGTGGACGGCCCATAAATATAATTTAAGAAAGAAAAAAAATCTTAAATAAGTTATGATGTAATGTGATTTTTATTCCCTAAAAAAAATGTAATCTAATGTAATTTGTTAAACTTCATATAAAATATACAAAAAATTGTTAATTTTTTATCTTCAACTACTTTATTTGATTTAATTTCATTTATTATATGAAATTTTTATTTTTTTAATTATTCAACAATGTCCGCGGGCTGCCCGCAAACCCATTTGCCTGTTTTAAAATGGGCAGAGCATTAAATTTTGTTCGTTAAGCCAATGCATACCCACACTGGCTTAAAATTTTGTGGGTATTTACGGGCATGAGCTAAACGGGTCGGGCGGCCCATTTTGCCATCTCTAAGTACAACCATTTGTTATGTCTATCTACTTTCATCTTTAGCTGAAATTTTTGGAAATGAATAAATTAAAAAGGTACCTACCTCACACAGAACAAAACATGAAAATAAAAATTCCGACCTGCCGGATTCGAACCAGCGACCTAAGGATATCTGTTGTAACAACTACAGTCCTCCGCTCTACCAACTGAGCTAAGGTCGGTTATGTTAGCAGAGACAATATATATTAAATGGATCATAATTATTTGTGGAGTTCACTCTGCTCCAAAATACAGTACGAAACAATTTTTAATGAAGTGATGGTCTGATGTTACCATCTCTATTTTATGGATGTGTAGATTGGAGTTTCTATGTACTGATAAATCTTAAATCTTTTTATATAATTAGTTTCATTCAATGTTTGATTAACTTGTCTGACATTCTTTTCAAGCTTAGAAAAGTAAATGAAATGCTCTTTGAGGTGGGTATTTGAAAGAAAATTATTTTATGGGTGTTGTTTGATTGCATTTCTAGTACAAGGCTCCTTACCTTCTTTGCAATTATCTTATTAGTATTAAGAATTTAGTACAATTTTGTGGAGAACTATATTTACTTATGACTTCCAATTGATGAGCTAGACTTAGTTGATTATTAAATTAAGAAATTATATTTTTTTGACTAATAAATAAGAGAATAATATGTAATTAGCATTTTAAGATTTTTTACAGTGAATCATTTATTATATAACATATGGTTATGAGAACACATAACTTTTCCTCTCATTTAAACATAAGAGGCATAGTAATTAGTTTGCTAATCAGATATTTCTATGATTTTGCAGGGTGGTTTTGATGTCTGCAAGTGCTAATATTTCATGGTCCAGGGAATACAATACTGAGGAATATCAACGTACATTACATCTTTAGGGGCTATCAACGTTATTTCATGTGGAGCACATTTTTAGTTCCAAAGTATGTATCACTCCATATACCATTGTTTCTTATTGGTCAAAAAAGGTAAATTAATATATATTTAATTCATATTTTACTTTTTAACTAATAAGAAACAAATGGTACATGGAATAATATAAAGTGAGACAAAAAATGACTCATTTCATAATACATGAATTATTGTACAATACATCTTTGGAGGCTATCTACCTTATGAATCGTTTAGGAACAACCTATCCGAGAGGTGGTTAGAGTATCAGACGGTACTATAACAAATTTCGGTATTTGGAGTCAAAAAGGCATGACAGGGGCACTTTTCTTTTCAGGCTTGTGCTTTTTGGCAACAATTCCTATTGGGTCTATTAGGATCTAAAAATCTTTTCTCGTGACCGGAAAACCTGGAATTCATTTATTTCTCACCAGAGTGGCTTGTTTTGGTTTTGGCACATTTCATATAACACGATTGTATGGCTAATACGATTGTATGGCTAATAGTCATAAGTGATGCCATCAGAAATAGTCACCAATTGCAAGTTATTAAAGGAACCATATCAAAAGAGTAAAGAATATAATATCTATGCCCAATGAGTATAAAGATTTATGCATTATTAATACATCATTCACTATTTATTTGTATTATTTTTTGAAGAACTCATCATGATAACACATGAATGTTGAATGATGTAGTAAGAATATATATAAAAGTCATACTATAAATGCATTGATTGTTTTCTCAAAATTAAATCACATTAAGAACTGTCAAAGAACTTGTTATTTCCATCTATCTCCCCCACTTTTTTCTGCCCCACCAAAATCACCTTTTTAATGACAAATTGACAATTCAATAAAACAATTTGCGTCACTCTACTACATCAAAACCAGCCAAAAAAACAGAGACAGAACAACACGAACACCTGTCTTGTAATTTGAATCAATCCAAATATATCTCCCTTCCCTTAATATTTACAGTTAAGCACACTTCTATGCCAAACCACTTCGCTCCTGCTCTTGATAATAATCTGCATAAACATCAAATATGAGCGCTTCTACACAAGTACAAGTAAAATCTATAATAGTATATACTTTGTATAGTCCAGGATCAGCATCTCAAGCAGTTATAATCTTAATGGATAAGGGAAGGAAATGAAACAAAAGTAGACCGAATGAGACTCACTAATACTTACAACCAATCTCTATACTCAAGAAATATAAATAAACAACAAAATCTAACATTATACCAACTAGGTGGGATCGTCTACATAGATCGAACATCCGCATAATGGTCTATCATAAATCATGTGCATTGGCAAAACGTTCATCTCTAAATCATTCTTAACCATTTCGTCTGTGATTTTTCTTGACCCTCCTCTCTCTCTAGAAGTAGGACTAACCTCTATTTGAAATAATCTTTCTAATAGTGCTTCTAACAGTCTATTCTTTTCTACAATATGAGCTACCCAACTTTCTCCCAAATGCTTTTATTGCTAATCTTATCTTGTCTAGTGTGTTAATCATCCAATGCAACATTGTCATCACTACAATGTGTTTATTCTCATGTTGTCATTTCACCACAAAAAATTCAGTCTATATAACATTGCAGATTTTATAGTTGTACGGTAAATTTTTCGCTTAAGCATGAAATACTTTGTCACTTCATCCAACATACTTGAATCCTATGATTGACATTTTACTCAATTTCTTACTGGTGTTGTATGATCGACCCAAAATACTTAAATCTAGTAACATGTAATATGTTACGATCTCCAATCTTTACCTCTACAAGAAAGTTGATCTTCCTCTTGCTAAACTTACCATCCATTTACTCTATCTTACTTCCAATTATACGAAAATCACATGTTTCTAAAACTTGTTTCCACATTTCTAATTTCTAATTTAATTCCTCTCGATTTCTCAACTAAGACAATATCATACACGAAAAACATACGTTGTGGCACGAATCTTGGATATGTTCAGTAAGTACATCTAAGACTAATGTAAACAGATAGAAGCTCAATGTTGACGTGTAGTCCTTAATACAATAGTAAAATTTTCTTAGATCCATTTTGTATTCTCACGTAGATCTTGATCATCATACATGTCTTTCGTTGCTCAAAAGTAGGCAATACAAAAAATGCCAATAAAAAGGTTAAATGAATAGGCTCATATCCATACCATTGTTGGTTTTTCCTAAATTCAGTAAGCACAGGATATATGTTCTCGAAGGCTGTGTAAGTCTCATCCCTCACCTAACACAAATGGAAAAAAAGAAAACAATACAAACAATAATCTAGTTAACCAGAAATATGCAAAATAAATAAACAAATAAAAATCACACAGGGAATTATAAGCAAAAACATTACCTTGGCTCCTGTTAGAACAATTTTGCCAGAAACAAATATAAGCAAGACTATCTTAGGTTGCTTCATACGGTATATTAGTCCAGGAAACAGTTCTGGTTCATACTGCAACCACAAACAAGCAAGTTCAACATGTACCCATCAAGTGTATTTCTAAACTATAGTACATACTAAGACATGAGGAAACTAATTAAAACATAGACACCCAACTGAAGACGTTGTCGACCTTTTCTATCATTTAGGTTTCTTCTAACACACAAGGATCATTATTTATAATAAATGATTTAAATTGCGAACCGCATCATCTGATGCAATCGCAATATTGTAGTTGTAGTGACCGCCACAACCACATCACACAGCAATTGCAATGTAACACCAATCATAATGATGCAGCTGCATCAGACTGCATCGGTGTGTGTTTGAGCCGCATCGGACCACATTTGGGCCACATCGGACCGCATCGTATTCAAAAAGATTTTTTAATTACAAATAATTCACACCACAACGGCTGCAAATGCAATAACCGAAACTGTGACTATAATCACAACTACAATTTAAAATATTGCTTATAATAATACCACTTGTTAAGTTCAAACCTTTCCCTCCATTAAAATTTTAAACCATGTTTAAATACGCAATGTTTGGTGAAGAATTAAGTAGGGTCACAGAAGCATCTACATAATAAAAATCTAAATAATACCAGTTTTGTGGCCATTTTGCATATCATGAAAATAAGTTTTGATTCTGTTTCTGCAAACTCAGATACAGTCAAATCAGTATTTCCATAGTTTGCAACATAGTTCATTAGAGAAAATACAATTTTCTAGTAGATTATTTCACATGCGAGAATATGAATAAATGAAACAAAATAGAAATTGTTGGACGATCAACAAATATTAAGATATGTTTGCTTAAGGGGGAATGTGCAGCTGTCAGGGTTTGAACCAAGGTGCTCACACTTATGTCCCATAGCTTTACCAACTAAACCGACTCGTGGGGACATACATGTGTGCGTATAAACTTACGCTTGAGAAAGCACCATGGGAATATGCAAGACCCTCTAGCCTTATGGGGAACTTGACATCACAAGAGCCAACAATGTTCTGAATCTTGAAATCCTAAAGCGTATACCAAAAGAGTTAAGTCAGGTACTAATGAAAGGAACTAATAAACAGTAGCTGATAAACCATTACCAGTCAGATAAAAAGAGCAGAAACAGTACCTTAAATTTAGCTGGGAAACCAAGTTTTTGAATAATTCGAGCATACTGAAAGAAAAAGGACAAATTAGAGAATATCATTGAAGTTTTAAGAATAAACAGATGCCCAATCCCAACTGAAGAAAGTAATATGTGGTTGAAACTTATTCAAATGGAAAGAGAGCATTAAAACCATGCAATAGCATAACAATCTTATTATACTCCTACCTACAACATAAATAATCTCAAAATCAAGCTACCAGCCTACCACAGATGGCATACTTCTTCAGCTTAATGAACCTTCAATCGAGAAACATCAATAATATACCGAACAAATGAGTTAATGAGATTAAAAAATAACATTAGCATACCTTCCTTGCAGCCAATTTAGACTGTGCTTCACTCTTAGCTCCAGTGCAAACCTAGACATAACAATTAAATTTAAAAGGCATAAGAAAATGAAGCAATTTACAAGCACCACACTAAATTAAATTGATTTTACAACAGGTGTAAAAAGAGAGAAACAGAATGATAAAGAGGAGAGAGAGAAGATTAGAGAGAGAGTAACTAAAAGCTTGAGGAATTTGTTATTATTCAATCTGAATATACAAGAGAGTAACGAGCCACTTATATAGAAGCTGAAAGCTAAAGACTAAAGTGCCAGCTCACAGCTTTGGCATACAAAACAGTTATAACTAATTAACTAAATTACTGAAATATTATAATACTCTAATATACCCCCCTGAATTGGAGGGAGCTATTGAGAGCTTCCAGAACAATTAAGTAGCAGAGTTGATTTCAAGAACTTGTAGTTGTTTTCTCATAATAACAAACTGATTGTTTGGAAGAGGTTTTGGGAGAATATCTGCAGTTTGAAAATCGGATGGTACATGCTTTACTATAAGAGTTTGACAGAATTTTGTCTCGAACAAAGTAAAGATCCAGTTCTATATGTTTAGTCCTATAATGCAAGACTGGATCATGTGACATAGCAATAATGCTTAAGTTGTCACAGAAAATTGTTGGAGTTTGATATGACACATGGAGTTCTTTGAGAAGGGACTCAAGCCACATCAATTCCTGAGTTGCTGTATTCTGCTTCTGCGCTAGATCTGGATATAGTTTGCTGCTTCTTTGACCACCAGGTGACTAAATTTGGACCAGATAAAGACAAGCACCAAAAGTTGATTTTTTGCCATCCATATCAGAAGCCCAATCAGCACCACAGTAGGCAATAAGAGGAAGACCAGAATTAATGTTAGCAGAAGTGATGGTTAGACCCAAGTGTTTGGTTCCTTGAAGATACCTAAGAATTCTATTAACAGCAGTCCAATGAGAATTCAGAGGTCTAGCTAGGAACTGACAAACCTTATTGACAGAATATGTAATGTCAGGTCTAGTAACAGTGGCATATTGTAATGCTCCTACAATTGACCTATAAAAGGTAGGATCCTCAAAGTCATCTGAGCCATGCTTTGTGAGTTTGCAATTGGTAGCCATAGGTGTTATACTAGCTTTAGAAGTAGCCAGATTTGCCTTGTCAAGAAGGTCTCTAATGTACTTGGACTGAGAAAAGAAAAGAGATCCATTTTTTTGATGTTTGACTTTAATGCCCAAAAAGTAGTCTAGGGGCCCTAACTGTTTTAGAGCAAAAGTGCCACTAAGATCTTTAATCACTTGTTTGACAAGTGAAGGAGAAGAACTAGTTACTATTATATCATCCACATAGACTAAGATGTAGAGTTGATGAGTATTTGACATATGGATAAACAGAGAGTTATCACACTTGCTGATTTGAAAACCAAGTTTGAGAAGAGAGCCCTTCAACCTTTCAAACCATTGTCTTGGTGCTTGTTTTAAACCATAGATGGCCTTATGCAATTTGTAGACTAGGGTCTTGTCACCTTGTTGGAAACCAATTGGTTGAGTCATATACACTTTATCATTTAGGATTCCATTGAGGAATGCATTGTTGATGTCTAGTTGTTCTATCATCCAATGATGAGAAATAGCAAGGGTTAATAGCACTCTGATGGTAACTAGTTTTACCACAGGTGAAAAGGTTTCATTGTAATCTACCTCATGCTTTTGATGAAAGCCTTTGGCCACAAGTCTAGCTTTGTACTTGTTGACAGTGTCATCAGGGTCCTCTTTAATTCTAAACACCCATTTCAACCAATAGCTTGTTTATGGGGTGGAAGGGGAACCAAGATCCAAGTTCCTAAAGCCATGAGAGCATCATATTCCACCTGCATAGCTTGCTGCCATACTGGTTCAGTTAGGGTTGCCTTGGCACTGACAGGTTCACAGTTGGTTAAATGAATCATGGGAACAATGTTTTGAAAAATGCCAGACTTGGACCTAGTCTGCATTGGATGAGAAGAAGGATGGAACACAGTAGGGGAAGTTGAATCCCTAGTGGAAGGGTTAGAAGGAGAATATTCAGAACTTGAAGGAATAGGGACAGAAGATGGTGAGGAAGAAATAATAGGAGAAGAAGTTGACATATTTTCAAAAACAGGAGAAGAAGGAGATGAAATGGAAGGAGGGTCAGAGGACAAAGGATGAACAGGAGGAGAAGAGGGACTGGGAATAGAGACATCAGGACAAGGAGGTATACAAGGAGTGGGATGAAATGATACTGACAGAGGAGAATCAATGAGAGGAGTGATAACTGGGAAAAGCATGTTCATTGAAAAGAACATGTTTTGAAATATAGATTTTGCTATCTTGAGAAAGACACTTGTAACCCTTATGACTTGGGGAGTACCCAAGAAAAATGCATTCTGAGCTTCTAGGACTGAGTTTATGTTTGTTGAAAGGCCTAAGCAAAGGATAACAGGCACATCCAAACACCTTGAGAAAGATAGCCTATGCACAATTCCAAGAGATTTTAAGTAGGCACTAAAAGGTCTAAATTCTCCTCCAAAATCACTTTGAACAGCTTTGATAGAGTGATTAAACTGACTATGAACATACTTGAGGAAATACTGAAACACAGTTAATGTTTCAGATTTCAGTTTCAAAAGAAAAATCCATGTGTGCTTGCTAAAGGCATCAACAATGGATAAGTAATAACGGAACCCTGAAGTTGAGTAAACAGGTGCAGGGTCCCATAAATCCACATAGACTAATGTAAAAGGAGAATTATAAACTGTAGTGGAATTGGGGGCATGAAGTTTATGAGCCTTCATCATACAACAGGAAGAACAAAAGTCAAGCAATGTTTTATTTACATGAGGAATTTTACAGAGTCAAAATATTCTTTACAATTGCCTCATGAGGATGACCTAATTGAGAATATCACAAGGAAAAAGTAGAAATTGTACTAGTTGAATTACATTGTCCTAAAGTAGATTTATTACAATGGAAATGTTTAGAAGTGGGCAACCAGTGTGTCCAATAGAGTGAGTAAAGACAGAGGGAGAACAATGAGACGCTGAGCTTGGAACAATACCATGAAAGGCATAGAGTCTTTCCTTGGTGAGAGAACCATGAAGCAAAATTTCGTTAGTAACCTGTGATTTCACAAAACAAGCAGTAGAGTGAAATTCAAAATAACATGAATTGTCTCTAGAAAACTGTGAAACACTTAAAAGATTTTTGTAATGGAAGGAACCAAAAAAAGATTGTGTAGAGAGAGAGTAACATTAGAATTGAGATTAGAAGTAAATGAGGAGTTTCCAACAGATTTGATTGGAATTCCAGTGTCATTACCCATGTAAATTTGATCGTGACCAAATGACTCAACCGGTTCATGCACCAAGGAAGCATCAGCAGTTAGATGATTTGTTGCCCCAGAGTCAGGATACCATGTTATATGTCTTGAGTCTCGAGGAGGAGGAGCTTCACGATTTGCAGTTTGAGCAGTCATAGCATACGGTTGATGAGTGTATTTGTGTCCAGAGTTTGGGCCAGGCCCAAGAAGAGATTCTCCAGTTGGATGAGCAGAAAAGTTTCCAGGATGGCCTGTATTAAAATCCATAGGATATTCTGGATAAAAATGGGTTGGATATCGTGAAGGCCCAAAATTGGAATTAAAGGAGTTGAAGTGAGGTGGCTGACGTGGCACATAGGTGGAAGGCACTGAATGCATGAGCTGGCCAGAAGCTCCAGCGTATGTTAGAGGTCCTCCAAAATTCAAAGGTGCATAATAGCAAGTGCTGACGTCATGACCATGTCGATTACAATAGATGCAAAACGACGACGGAGAACAACCAAAAGTTCTTCCACCACGACGACCACGATTTCCTCCTCGATAGTTACCAGAATTACCAAAACCAACAAATGAAGGAGGAGCTTGAAAATCAGACCTAGGAGAATAATTCAATGAAAGAGCCATTGGTGAAGGTCGAGCTTGAGAGGTTACTGGTTTAGATGAAATCGGTGATGATTCTGAAGCAAGATTCACAGATAGAGCATCGGATAGAGCTTTATGCTTGTTCTTCTCCAGTCTTGATTCATAGGTCAACAGAAAGGACTCAAGATTGTGAATAGATGGAGGATCAAATTGACTCTCAATGGAGGTTATGACTGGCTGATACTCTTCATTTAAACCGTCGAGGACATAGTCAATGTGTTCAGAACTAGAAATAGGTGTTCCAATGAAGATCAACGCATCAACTAATCCTTTGATCTTAGTGAAATACTCAGAAATAGAAAACGAGCCTTGCGAGATAGAGCGAAGTTGAGAGCATAATTGTCTGCTTCGAGCCTTGGTTTGGGAATTGCAATAGGAGTCAAGCTCCTCCCACAGTTGCCACGAATGTATACAACCTACCACACGAGGTTGCAAGCTCTCAGAAAGAGAGTTTAGAATCCATGAAAAAACGGTTTGATCAACTTCTTCCCATCGAAGATAGGCAGGATTCACTCGGTTGATGAGACGATCATTGTCATTCAGAAAACGATGCGGAATTTCAGTACCTAACACAAATCGATTTGCGGGATTTGATGTTAGGGTTGCAAGCATAAAATGCCTCCAAACCAAATAGTTTTTCTCTGTTAGTTTCATTGAAGGAATCGGAAGAACAAGAGGTGAAGAAACTGCCTGAATCGGCAACGCAGCAGATGGAGAGAACGGAGGAGAGGAAGGGCAGGTCCCAGTGTTTGTGGTGACAGCCATGGCGTGATACCATGTAAAAAGAGAGAAACAGAATGATAGAGGAGAGAGAGAAGATTAGAGAGAGAGAGAGAGAGAGAGTAATTGAAAGCTTGAGGAATTTGTTATTATTCAATCTGAATATACAAGAGAGTAACGAGCCACTTATATAGAAGCTGAAAGCTAAAGACTAAAGTGCCAACTCACAGCTTTGGCATACAAAACAGTTACAACTAATTAACTGAATTACTAAAATATTATAATACTCTAATAACAGGAGCTTAGGGAAATCTTGAGCATAAAGCAGAGAAAAAGAGACTAATTTAATTTTTGCAAGATTAGATCAACCACAATGGTTGTTCTTAAGGTTGTTCTTAACTGAATAAGAACATTCTTACTCTGTTCTTCATTGTGTCATTCTTATTTTCTGATTTTTGTTCTTAAATAAGAACAATTCTTGGTTGTTCTTAGCAAAGGGAAAGTAAGGAAAGAGGCATATGTTGTGGAAAAAAGGTAGATGTTATTGGACCCAAATAAGAATAAGAATGATGTTTTCCATTGTGGGAAAAAAGTATCTGTTGTTCTTATTTTATGGGGAGTTGTAATAAATTATAAAATAATGTGAGGCCTAAATAAGAATGGAGATTTTATTTGTTGTTGCAGATGCTCTTACAAGCATCTTCAATGATAACCAGTGGCAAATAGACAAATCCGAATATGATTGAGTGACCGGTTTGCACTAGTCGGTCCACGGAACTTATAAACTTAGTTAATTGAAGTACAAGAGATAATAAAACAAGAAAATCCAATAAAAGAACCACACAGCTACAACTATAGTATAACTTCACATACTTTTCTTTGAGGACAATGTTAAAAACCAAAATAAACATGCAGTTCAATGAGAGAAGTTCAATGAGAGAAGTCGCAGGTGACACAGAGGAACATACCATCTTGCCAGAAGCAAAAATGAGTGCTGTTGTTTTTGGTTCCCTGATCCTCATGATCACAGCAGCAAAACGCTACACAGAATAACAAAACAAATATCAGAACTGCATGCAAAACTTCAAATGGCCAACAAGATGGAGCATATCTACTAAATAAGTTAATTATTGATTTCAGACGGCAGAAGAATAGTAACAAGTAGCTGATATCAAAAGTGAAATTAATATTAAAACCGATCTTATATCAACCATGTTTCACTAGCCCAAACAGAAAAACTTGAGATTTTTTGAAAGCAATATACATGACATAATGGTTTGAGGCCATAAGTTGAAATCCTACAAAAACCTCTTCGCTTGCAAGGTACGGCTGTATACACCTACCCTCCCAGAGCTGACAAGATGGGAGCCTCGTGCAGTGAGCCACCCTTATATATGCATTCTACAAGCAAAATTTTACATAGTTGTGCATTTGGGTGGAATTCATTATCAAAATATGAAACTTGCCTTGGGATTGTACTCTGCATTACGAGCTTGAAGGGCAATTGTTTTAAGGTCCAACTTACAGTCCAAATTGACTGTTGACACAATATTTCTGACATTACAAAAAGCTTAATCATTAGAATATTCCACTGTATAAACAAGGTAAATATTAGAAACTCAAAAATATATATAGAAGCAAAATTATGAAATACTCCAGTATACATAGAACCAAAATAATTAACTATTCCAATGTAAATAGACACAAATAAGCAAGTTCATAAATACTCCAATATACAGGCAAATTTCAAGAAATTCCAATATCTAGAACATAGGTTATCGGTGCAAAGCAGCCACCTCCAAAATCCCTTAAGCAACATAGCAGGTCATTGACTGGCCACTACACTGAAGATAGCAGATGCAATCTGAAAACTTCTAACATAATTAACACTCAACTTAACCATCAGAAGATTGAAAACATCAAAAAACTTGAACTACTCACCACTAATATATAATAAACACAACTCTAAGTCCAAGGACCAACTTGAAAAAGGTCAAAAGATAGGGTGTGAAATCACTCGACAGGTGAGAACAGAAGCTGGGGAAACCTAGCAAAATATGTAAGCACTATAAAAGGTGTGAAACAGAGATAGGCTCTGGCACTAGCCACTAGGTGTGAGCAAATCGGCAAACAAGATAGGCTGCAAAACCTCTGATCAGAGAGTGTAACATCCATTATTGGAAAGTGTGATTCCCTAATTTTGGTGGCTTTATAACATAAAAGAGTGCTGCTAAACCTAAAACTCGGTCTGTTTAGGCAATAAGTCAAGGGAGACAAAAAAACACCCCACATTTGATGGAGTGGGGTTATTTAAGTTTGCAGGCAGAAATGATATTGCAGCTTTGTGACAGCTAGTGTTTTAAATTGCACTCTACAACCGAAATTGCAGTAGCAATATTGCAGTTTCGGGAGTCTCTGCAACAGCATCGCAACCACAACTTAAAACACTGGTGATGGCTGTGATAGTTGTGAAAAAGTACAATTCCTTCCTGCTGGTAATGTTTGGTCTGTTTGTGCAATTAGTCGAGACAAAAAAATTCCCATCAATTGGAGGAGGCGGGTTCTTGAAATTTGAAGGCAAAACAGATGTAATAACTATGTTGAGCTGTAATGGTGGGTAGGTGACACAATATGCCATTACAACACTCCATCAGAAGCTACTCCGAGAGAAATTGAGCTGTGATGGTGAGTCAGTAACACAATATGCCACTACAACACTCCATCAGAAGCTACTTCGAGAAAGATAAACTCTCTTAGACAAGACAAAGAAGCATTTAGAACGAATATTTGAATACACCTTTAGAAGAAACAAACATACACAGAAAGAGAAATCCATAAAGAAAAGGAAGCACTAGATAGAATATGACCAACTATGAAGCACTACAACAACAACAACAACCAAGCCTTTAAGAGGGAGAAAAAGAGAGAAAAACATAATCAATTAACTAGAAGAGAGATACATAATATTCAATCTACCAAGTGGACTTGTGGTGAGAGAAAAGAGATAGCATGTATATTGCATAGAGAAGGAAGAGGAAATACACTTGCATATGTTGATCATGGATTAAACGGGATCAATATTATTCCTATTTGTGGGCCCTAAGCAATGATTTATTTTGACAATATGATTTCTATTTTTTATTTAGTGATTTCTATGAAATGCTCTTTATTTGTAATTTCATAACAACAATTATATATTAATTATGTTAATGACTTTTATGTCCATATTTTTTATGTGTATCCTAAAAGTATCATATCATGTACTAGTGTACTTTCAATATTATGTGTATCGACATATCAAATATGTATGGTATCTGATACTCCTTTCAGTATTGGTAATTCATAGGTGACAAACAATATGTCATCTTCCTAGGAACAGCCTCATAGGAAATTTGTGACAACATATTCATTCATTTAAGAAACGTCCAAAGATAGTTTCAGCAATATGGATAATCATATAGACAAATGCATGTCATACTTGACAGGAGAATGTAGCAACCAAACCCTTTCTATATTAAACTTGTGAATATCAATGGACAAGTGTGGTTAGAAGATGGATAGCTACATGTAAACTTTAAGAAGAACTCTTGAGGTTTACAAACGAACAGGAATTGTCAAATACAGATTAGTAATTGGCTACTTGCTTATAATTAATGGACTTCGTAAATTTTTATTAAGAAACCAGCAGCCAACAAATACAATACAAAGCATCCTAGGTATGGGGGTACTTCTACAAGAAAAATGTAGCAACTACCAAAACTATTTCTAGGTAGAAGCACTAACTACAACTAATGGAACATAAGGAAAAGACAAATCAACCAAATCAACTGATTTTATCCACAGATGGAACACAAGTGACTCCATTCATCAAAATCCAAAACAGAACTCATTAATTTGTATTATTATTACTATTTACAAATTGCTTTTTAAATATCATTGTACATGTTAAAAGATACAGCATCGCAGAGGGACTCACTTCAATTAGATAACATACGTTAGGAGTCTCACATTGAGTAGAATAGTAAATTGAATGTGGTACTTAAACCATGAGGTTCGCTCACTCACGTAATAGACTAGTGTTTTGGGTTAGACTCTCCTCAAGTGTTTAAATATCACATTCAGTTTGCTATTCTACTATGTGGGACTCGTAACATTGTCATCCCCTTTAAGGGCCGACATCCATGGCGACTTTTACTCTATACACAACTCCACCGGTCGAATTTTCAATTCAAATAAAATAAACCCACAACTAAAAAATCTCCTCTAATTCAACAAAGCAAGCAAAATGTAGGAGTTATCCATCTCATGCTTTCATTGCAACCGATCACGCGTGCAATTGTAATCTGCAAAGAAAGAAAACACTTCATATAAAACAAAACTAACACTCACTGAAGAGTAGGAACGATCCCAGAAGGGTGCTTCTGTAAATCCACTGGTTGGCTCCCTTCCAATCCTTGTTCAGCCATGAACCCTAACTTTATATATATTATAGTCTATAACAATCAACAAAATCACCACATTTCACATTAATTAGTACCAAATATTACACCCCATTTTTCCTTAACATGAAAAGAAACATTTTTTTATCAAAAAAAATTAAATTAAAAAAACAAGATCTTGACATTTTTTAAAAATGTAAGAGCTGAGGATAATTTTTCAAACCCTAATCAATCTCTTCCCTTTTGTTTTAGAAAATTAACCACGAATTAGGGATTTGTATATGGCGAATTAAGTTTTAGAGAGCACAGATAAAAGATCGGACCTTTGAGGGGAGAACTAGGGTTTTGAATTTTGATCTGTGAGAAACGAGAATTGAATTGGGGGAAAGTGTGAGAGGAGTGTGTAGAAATAGCGGGAATGATTCAAAAACAGAGTTCTTTTATATGAAGGAGATTGGTTTTGTGAGAGAGAGGGAGGCTTTTATATCAATCCGGATTGTGAAGAATGGAATAGAGAGAGAGAGAGGCTTTTATATCAATCCTGGTTGTGAAGAATGGAATAGAGAGAGAGAGAGAGAGAGGCTTTTATATGAAGAACCACAAGTTTATAGAGAGAGGGGGATAAGGGTTGCCAGCTGACACACTTATTTATATGGGTGTATTTGATTCGAGAACAAGACAAATGTTATATGCAACGTTTAAGAATGACGTCTATATCTATCCATATATATTAAGAGGAAAAAAAATGTATACAGCGACACTGTAAGAGTTTTTTACATTGTTACTTTATTATTTACTATTCATTTTCAATTATGTTTGACTTTTCAAAAAAAGAAAAAGTAATCCAAATAAAATGTGGGTAATACACAGATGGTACATAATTCTTTACACAGATAATGCATTAATATTACACTCATATATTAATGGAAGGGTTCATGTGATATCTTATCAAAGTGTGTCATTTTATGTGTTACTTTTTTTTATTAGTTAGAAAATATATATTAAAATTAAAAATTTAATAATAAAATATTTTTTTGACCAATAAAAAAATGATATGGAGTAACACATGTTTTGAGATAAAAGATGTAATCATAATCAAAGTGGATGGTGTAATTTCCCGAAATAAGTTTTTCCATTGATTAACATTTCTTGTTTTTCAAGGACAAAGTTATAATGTTCATGTTTTAAAAATTAAAAAATGTTATATATACTATTTTACTAAAAAAATACAAATGTCTTTATGTATTCCTTTTAGTTAGTTGGAGACGGATGAGTGTGAAATTATGTTTTTAGCTTTTATTTTTTTTGTTCGGATTGAATTGATATTTTTGGCTATGTTATACAGTTTAGATAGATTGAATACAAAAAAATAGAAATTGGATGCAAGAAGATGGAATGTGGTGTTGAGGTTATGCGAAGACCAATTGAAGGGTCAAAAGAAGTCGGGTTGAGCTGTTATTTTTGGCTACCTTGTGCAGTTTAGATGGATTGAAGACAAAAATAGTAGAAATTGAGTGCAAGAAGATGAAATGTGGTGTTGAGGCTATGCGAAGACCAATTGAAGTGCAAAAAATAGTCGTGAATATTATATTATATTCCTATTTTCTAGATTTATTTTGTTGGGCTTAGTCCATTATTTTGTAATTAGGATAAATGATGGTTCTCCCTCAATGATTAAATACTTTACAATTTATATTACAATTCTGTAATTTAGAATTTGGGATTCTCTTCTCCATCATGAGTGAGTAATTCCCTTTGTTTATAGGATTGGGGTTATGTCATTTTACATTCAATAAACACTTGTTTTTACTTCTATTTCATTGTGTGTTGTGATTTGAATCATTAAACTGAGTTTTATTTGTGTGAGTTGTATGACCAACAAATTACATCTCTTAGATACATTGGGGAATGACTGAGAGGTGAACTCAACTATCTGACCATTCAGTTATTCAAACTAGAATCCTAATTCACGAGAGTAGTCTTAGGATTCTCAGGGATTTCTAGAATTCACATTGAGTTGCTACAAAGCGATTGGATAGAAAGATCCAAGTAAAGGATTTGATTGATAACTGTACCACGAGAGTAGTGCAACTTCAATTGAGTACACATGTTGAAGCTCGAGAGAGGATGACACATATCAAAGAGCAATTCACCCTCACAACTTAAAGTTCATGAAAAGGAGCAAAACGAAGATTTATGAGTGTAAAGGCAATAACCTTTATCTTGTGAATGTTCACTGTATATATATTTTGTTTGGGGTTTAGTGTTTGCTTCTAATATTGCAATGTTACTATTACAATATTGAAACAATAATAACAATTGCTATCATAAAATATTTTAATTAAAATATAACAATGGTAAATATATTCAGAGAATATATAATTATTTTTATTAGGAATATATAAAATTAACAACTCAATTATGAAAATCTTATTACTATTTTGATTAAAATTACCAGAAAATATTGCGTCAAATCCTAACATAATGTGTTTTTCAAATATATTAGAAACATTGTTTCATCCTAATAGCTCATCAAATCCTTGACTATAATAACATAAAACAAGAGTATTAAAATTAATACTCAAGGATTTGAAACGTATAATTCAAACTACAAATTGATATAATTGCACATAAGGTCAATCATAAAATCAAGAATTTGTGTATAAATCCAATAGAATAAAACATAATGATCCACAATCTAAATTTAATATAATAATAATGTTATTCTTATTAAAATTAATGTCAAACAATATGTCTTTGATTTAATTCTATTGTGGTAATGTAAATGATTCTTCTAACTCTATTTTATTAAAAACAATCATAAGATATATACAATACGTACTCCAATCACATAATAAGTCTTCAAATATTAAGGTCTAGAATTAATTTACTTTATTTTAATAATTTATATTTTATGAGTAAAAGAGAATACAATGAACTTCTAATTTATTAAAAAATTGTAACTCTCATAATTATCTTTTAGTTATTGAAATAATGATTGAAGGAAATACTCATGCTTCTTTCATTAAGGATATTTCAATTAACAAATTTCATTAATTTTATTTCATATTTTGAATCAAATTAGGAAGTATTAAATTATCCTCATTATAATGTATATTTGATTTATATTTTGTGTGAATTATTTTTTATTTATATGCTACTATCATTATTTTATTTAATTAAAAGATAACACAGAAGAATATAAGTTCTTTTATTAGTAATATATAAAAATAACTACTCAAATATTAGGGTCATTCTACTATTTTGATTAAAATTATCAATAAAAAAATCTCGTCAAATCCTAATATATTCTGTTTTTAAAATAGATTAGAAACATTATCTCATTTAAATAGGTCATCAAATCATTCAGTATGACAAACTAAGATATAACAATAATATTAAAATTAATACTCAATGATTTGAAACATAATTAGTATATTTAAAACTAAAAATTAATACAAGTACACATAAGATCAATTATAAAATCAAGAGTTTGTATACAAATCGAATACTATAAAACATAATGAGTCACAATTTGAAATTAATATAATAATAGTCTTATTTTTATTAAAATTATTACTCGAATAAATATGTCCTTCATTTGATTTTTTATTTATTATGTAATTGATTCTTCTACCTCTATTTTATTAAGAGCAATTATAATATATACAAATTTGTATCATTAAAACACATATTTGATTTATATTTTGTTTGAACTAATTTTTATTCTTTACTTTCAGACAACATTCACTATAGATATATTTTGTTTGGGGTTTAGTGCTTGCTTTTAAATTCTAATATTGCAATGTTACTATTACAATATTAAAACAATAATAACAATTACTATCCTCAAATTATTTAATTAAAGGATAACAATGGTAGATATATTCAGGAGAAATATTATTTTTATTAGGAATATATAAAAATATCAACTCAATTACGAGAATCTTCTTATTATTTATATTAAAATTACCAAAAAATATCATATCAAATCTTATCATAATGTGTTTTTCAAGAGTTGGTACTTACGGATGAAGAACTAAAAAATATAATATTATTAGACATTGAAAAGTTACTACAAGCCAACCGAAAAAGTTTGAGAGACTATCCATCAATGCCATACCCAAACGGATATATAACAAGTCGATTAGACAATAGTGGACTTAAAACATAACTTCAATCTTCTTTTCAATTCTCTTACAGGTACTACAACTTACTCACATTTTTATTAATGACCAAATAATTTTTGGTAACCTTAAAAATAAAAATAAGATCTAATTCTAATTTTATATATAAACTAATACAGATGAGCAAATAAATATTTTTAAAACAATTATGGAAGTAGTTAACCATAATAAAGGATGCATGTACTTCTTATATGGTTATGGGAGAACTGGAAAAACTCATATGTGACGAACTTTTACATATGCATTGAGGTCTCAGAAGCATATAGTACTAACTGTAGCTTCTAGTGGTATAGCTTCTTTGTTGTTATCAGGAGGTAGAACAACACACTCAAAATTCAAGATACCTATACCAACTATTGACAACTCTGTTTGTAACATTCAACACGGGTATGAACTGGCAAAACTATTGAAACAAACAAAGTCAATTATATGGGATGAAGCTCTGATGACACATAAATATTGCTTTGAGGCACTTGATAAAAGTCTCAGAGATATAATGGGTACTACAGGGAATGATTCAATTGTTTTTGGAGGTAAGGTTGTAGTTTTTGGAGGGGATTTCCGACAAATCTTACCAATGATTCCAAAAGGAGGTCGTTCAGATATTGTGCATACCACAATTAATGCATCATATCTTTGGCACAATTGTAAAATATTAACTCTCACAAAAAACATGCGTTTACAAAATAATTCAAAGTTAATTATATGGGATGAAGCTCTGATGACACATAAATATTGCTTTGAGACACTTGATAAAAGTCTCATAGATATATTGGGTACTACAGGGAATGATTTAATTGTTTTTGGAGGTAAGGTTGTAGTTTTTGGAGGGGATTTCCGACAAATCTTACCAGTGATTCCAAAATGAGGTCGTTCAGATATTGTACATACTACAATTAATGCATCATATCTTTGGCACAATTGTAAAATATTAACTCTGACAAAAAACATGCGGTTACAAAATAATTCAAAGTTAATTATATGGGATGAAGCTCTGATGACACATAAATATTGCTTTGAGACACTTGATAAAAGTCTCAGAGATATATTGGGTACTACAGGGAATGATTCAATTGTTTTTGGAGGTAAGGTTGTAGTTTTTGGAGGGGATTTCCGACAAATCTTACCAGTGATTCCAAAAGGAGGCCGTTCAGATATTGTACATACTACAATTAATGCATCATATCTTTGGCATAATTGTAAAATATTAACTCTCACAAAAAATATGCATTTACAAAATAATTCAAATGCAAGGGAAATCGCAAAATTTTCAAATTGGATACTAAAGGTGGGGGATGGGAAATTATCTGAGCCTAATGATGGTTGTGCTGAAATAGATATTCCAAAAGAACTTTTGATTCTAAATTTTGATAAGAATGGTAAAACTCTAATGTCAACAACAAATGTGGTTTATAAGGAAGTGTTCCAAAACCTGTAACATGTATTCTACATCTACTTCAACATTCATATACTAAATTATTATTTTCCATAAATCTGATTAGTCTTTTATTTCAAATTCATGAGGTTAAATATAAAATAACAACCTCCAAGGTTACACTCTATGATATTTAACATACACAACAGTTATTTCCCTTCTACTATACAATCTTCAAATTTAATTCTTTAAACTCATGCCAACAATAAAACACTCCGTGCAAATGCACGGGTATCCTACTAGTTCTATCTAAAAAGATAAGACTAGAGGAGTATGAAAAAATTGCTTTAACTGAGGAGTGTAGTGTTTTAATTCAAAATAAATTGCCTCCAAAACTAAAAGATCCTGGTAGTTTCTCTATCCCTTACTTAATTGGTAACACTAATTTTGAATGTGCTTTATGTGACTTAGGGGCAAGTGTGAGCCTCATGCCCTTATCTGTATGTAAAAAATTGGACGTGGATGAACTGAAGCCTACTACTATATCACTTCAATTAGAGGTTAGGTCAGTTAAATTCCCTATAGGCATATTGGAGGAAGTTCCTATAAAAGTTGAGCAATTTTATATTCTAACAGATTTTGTAATACTAGTGATGGAAGAAGATGCACAAATTCCAATCATGTTAGGTAGACCATTTTTGGCTACCTCTAGTGCTATAATTGATGTTAAAAATGGAAAATTTTCTCTGAGCATATGGGATGAAAAGGTTGAATTTGATATTGCTAAATCTATTAAAAAAATCTTCTCTTGAGGACTCATGTTGCTAGGTTGATATGTTGAACCAAGTAGCGAAAGAGGAAAGGTCTAAAGTGAAATATGAGAATTTCTTGTAGAGAAGCATGTTGGAAGGTGACACTTCAAATTTTGATGAAGAAGTGGCTGAGGGTAGTGTGTAGGGTCAACACTCCAATGCAACCCACATGAGGAGAGTTGGAGGATCACACCTAAATCTGATAATTGGGAGAAAGGGAAAGCACCTAAAATGAAAGTAAAAACTCTCCATCCACCATCGGGTATGAGTTCATGGGATCCTGCGTGATGTGTAGGTATCAATCGTCAAGCTAATGACTTTAAACGATCGCTTCGTGAGAGGAAACCTACGCTGAGGGTACATTTTTAATTCATTAATTTTAGTATTTTAGTATCGGCTTTAGTCCCTCCTGGAGTTTGAGTCGCCGTAGGGGGTGTATATAGTGTCAGTCAGGAAAAAAATCATAAACTCTAAAAAAAACAAAAAATTACATGGAAAAGTGCTAACACTATAATGCATATTAGTTGCCCCATTCAAGTAGGGTATTTGCACATAGTCCATCTAGGACATATGGGCCATTTGGGACATTTTTATCTTATTTTGTAGGTACTTCCACAACACCCATAAAGTCAACCACTTATAATTGGCACATGAGTTAAGGACACTTCCTACTTAACCCGTGAGTTTTTTTCTTCTTATTGTTTAGATTTTTACATTGGGGACAATGTAAATTTCTAAGCTTGAGGGGGTTTTGCATTTAGATAGTTCATTCATGTCATGCATACCATATAGATTTTAAATTTTTTTAGGTTGAATATTAATATTATCATGCATTAGCATATGTTTCATATCTCATCTATCCTCGGATTTGTTCTATGTGGTGTCTGTCTGCTTTAAATGAAAAAAGTATGCATGAATGATGATTGTTGATTTGTGATCCTATTGAAGAAAAAACTTTTGATAAAGTAATAACATTAAAGACATTAGATTTGACAATTGTGAATTAGATTTGGTTAAATAAAGGTCTTCGTTTCATAACTTTTGCTGAATGAACCAAATGTGAGAAACTTAGGCCAAACACAATAGAGGTTTTGATTTGAATTGACAATTGCATAAATACTTTTTTCTTTCATGAGTGCATAATTTTCTATGATTGTACATTCTAGAACTTGATTTGTGACCGTTTAAAGATTGAAGTCTGTTTGTATGTATTAAAATGATAGAGGCAATTACGACTTTTTCTTTTGACCTTCAACCACTTGCTATAAACATTAAAAACCCATTAGTTACCCACTTTTGAGCCAAAACTTTAATTGTTTTCCATAGCTACTCAAATGAGGGTTTGAGTTAATTTGTGATGTTTGGTTGAAGCAATGAGAAATATAAAAAGACCATGTATAGTGAAAGAAACCATAAAAATGTGAAAATGAAAAAAAACTCATCCTTTATCTTTTAGAAAATAATAATAAGAATGAATAAAAAAAATGAAAAAAGTAATACAAAGTATATTAAAGGAGAAATGATTGAAAAATATATTGTAAAAAGAAGGGTTGATCGAAAAAGGATCACATGATAAAGTAAAGCCTATTAATAGAATCACAATGCTTCAATCAGATGTCTAAAAAGTTTAAGTATTTTGGCAAACATTTGTAAGCCTTTTGAAATACCCATTCTTTGTTTATCCCACCTTAAATCATCCACCTTGGCCCCATTACAACCATTTGAAGACCTCTTGATTTTCGCATGAATTCAAATATAGTCAGTGGCGATTTGGTCTATAATCAAGCCTATTGTAATATACTTTCATGAAAATCTGAACGAAATACTATGACCTTTAAACACATGAGAGTGATGAGAGAAGAGTAATCCTAATTGATGCAGTTGTTATGACTCAAAGACTTAGCTTGAATTAATTTTTTTTATGATTGTCTTGTCTTGATGTTTGGATTGTTTGAAAACTAACATGAGATTGCTTGTTATTTTCGGTCATGATTTCTATATCATCATTTATGCATGATTGTGAAAGTTAGACATAATACTTACTTGAGGACAAACGAAAGATAAGCTTGATGAGATATAATTAGTGTGAAATTATGTTATATTTGCATTGCATTTAACATGCATTTTAGGATATAATTAGGACTTTATGATTGTTTTTAGCTTTTATTTCTTTTTGTTTGAGTTGAGCGGGTGTTTTTAGATGGATTGAAGACAAAAAGAGTAGAAATTGGGTGCAAGAAGATGAAATGCGGTGTTGAGGCTATGCGAAGGCCAATTGAAGGGCCAAAAGAAGTCGTGGACGTTACATTCTATTCCTATTTTTTAGATTTGTTATGTTGGGCTTAACCCAATATTTTGTAATTATGATAAATGAGGGTTCTCTCTCAAGGATTGAATACTTTACACTTTACATTACAATTCTCTAATTTAGAATTTGTGATTCTCTTATCCATCACGATTGAGTAATTCTCTTTGTTTCTAGGATTGTGACTATGCCCTTTTACATTGAATAAACACTTGTTCTTACTTCTATTTCATTGAGTGTTGTGATTTGAATCATTAAACTAAGTTTTATTCGTGTGAGTTGTCTGGCCAATAAATTACACATCTTAAATACATTGGGTTAGGACTGAGAGGTGAACCCATCTATCTAATCATTTAGTTATTCAAACTATAATGCTAATTCACGAGAGTAGCCTTGAGATTCTTGAGGATTTCTAGAATTCATCTTGGGTTGCTACGAAGCGATTGGATATAAAGATCCAAGTAAAGGATTTGATTGATAACCGTACCACGAGAGTAGGTGTGACTTTAATTGAGTACACATGTCGGAGCTCGAGAGAGGATGACATATATCAAAGAGTAATTCACCCTCACAACTTAAGTGAGTGTAAAGACGGTAACCCTTATCTTGGGAACTCTACCTAAATTAGATTTCAATCTTTTTTTATATTTTCATAATTATTCTTTGCAATCGTTCAATTGTTCTGAATTCACATTTAATTCTTATTTGAGTTAAGGATAAATTAATTGTTATAATTAAAAGAATTTCTCGTGAGATCGATATTTTATTACTTGACGACATAATCATGCACTTGCGATTTGCCCTATCAAAGACATTTTAGTCATTGTATGATATAAATACAATAAAATATTGTTGGTCAAATTCTCTGCCATTGATATTATAAAAATGGGTTTGGGAATAAAGAATATGAACTGAAAAGATGAGGTTAAAATAGTAATTTGAGATAGGAAAGTGAAGTGAATGGGCAAAGTCTATGTTGTGCTTTGAATGTGAGGCACGTTGTTTCTCACTTTGAAATGGACGACAGATCAACCCGAAACCTTTCTGTCTTTAAATCTTCATTTGACAACTCTTTTCTCTCAATCTTCATTTCACATTTTCTCTTAATCTTCTTCTCACACAATCATCATTTCACTTTAAGTAATCGTATTGTTCAATACTTACCAACATTGTCAAACCATGGTTTCCAAGTTTCCATTATGTTCTCACTATGAAGCCCTTGATTTGGTTTATTGGTGCACTCCATTTTCTTAGGATTTTTAACAAACAATTACCTTCATTATTTTTAACAAACGATGGTTTTCATTTTGCTCTCACCATGTTACTCTTCATTTTGTCACTGTCTTTCATCCATCGTCTTCAATTTTTTTAAAAGATGATATTTTTATGGGTTGCAATTTTTTGTTCACTACATCATCTTCGTCTTTAATGATTTTTCATTTTTGTTGCATTTCTTAAAATATGACATTTTTTGTGTTCCACTTTAGAGATTACCGCATTACCTTCATCTTTCATGGGTTTCCATTTTTTCCATTTCCCTTTCCATTTCTGTGTTAAAGTTAGGTCTTTGAAATTCAATTTTGCTCCAATGAGTCTAGTACAGTAAGTTGAATAACTCATGACTTAAGTTTTTGGGAATTTAATATTATGGTTTATAAATTTATTTACTTTTGTCTATTATTTTTTTATCATTTAATATTATGACCACATATCTTCATTTTTTTATGTGATCACTGATATGCAAAATGTCTATCTTAGAGGTTATGGGCTTCTATTTGTTTATTTTTGTTTATGAGATTGACTCTCTGCATGACACTTATTCACTCGATTGGTAATATCCCATTGTCTATTTCAATCATTTCTTAAGGAAATAAATGTGGGTTTTGCATGTATGTGCTCATTTTGACCTTTGATTTGTTTTTTTGTTATTTATGAGCTTCACTCTCTGCATATTATTTACATTCACTCGATTGGTAATATCTCATTACCATTTCATTGATAAATGTTGTGATATTCTGACTTTTCAGGTTTAGTGATTTGTTTCTACAAGTTTTGATTTTGATGGATAAATTCTTTTTTAATGTCAATTTTCTATCGAAATAAATGTGGCCTTTGCATGTATGTGCTCTTTGTGGCCTTTCATTTGTTTCTTTGTTATATATGAGCTTAAGTGCTTAACTGCCTGCATGTCACTTATTCAACATATTTGTTTCTTTCTTATATGAATTTTGAAGTTTAGTATTTCTCTGAAGTTATTTCCAAAAAAAAATTTACATACTTATTAATATTAACTCAACCCTGTCAAATAGGCTGCTATATTATATGATTTATCTACACTTTTTTGTACATAATTGTTTTCATGATTTTGATGCATAAAATTGAGTCTTTAGTATAGAGTCAAGTTCTTCGCAAAAAAATTAAGGTCTTTACATTTATGGGGTGGTTAACTTAATAACTCACCTATGTACAAAAAAACCTTGACAGTTTTCTCTCAAAAATGATTTATTTAAATTAGTTTGTTTGTACACATAAACAAAAAGTGTTCATTTTGATGGTTTATATTTATGATTTATGAAATTTGTTTTTTTATATGTATGAGAGGGTTTTTTATATAGCTAGATGGGAAGTAAAATCAAATCCTGTTAATACATGGGATCAGCATAATGACAATATCACGTCTGTTCAATATGATTAAGGATTTGAACGACTCTAAACACGTTTGGAAAATTGCAGTTAGAATCATATAATTTGGTATGTCCAATTACCACCCAAACCAAGACACTTAGAAATGATCTTGATGGACTCTAAGGTAATAATTTATCCTATTTAAAGTTATATAATTTTTTAAAAATTTGTTGTTTTTGATAAATTGTTATTTTTTCTATGAATATAGGGGGGGGGGGGCAAAATACAAGTCTCTATTAGAAAGGATAAGTTTAATGAATGAAGAGAATATTTGATTGAACATAACACTAATGTGATGCATAATTTCAATGTCAGGAGGAATAATCTCTAATTTAAAGCATGTGACCATCTTTATAGAATGCAATTCACCATTGTTACAACCCTGAAACAGAGAGAATTTCCTGATATTCCTGAATTTGAATATGATTTCAAATTTCCTGATATTCCTGAATTTGAATATGATTTCAAAAAATTAAGTGACATCCTAGATGGGAATTTCCGATCAAATTTACTAATAGTTAGATCAAAGTCTTTATGTTATATTATTTTGAATCTTATTTTGTTCTCTTTTGATTATAACAATTTTTTAGTGATTGACCTAGAGATCATTGCTGTTTTTGATAAGCTAATCTTCTCCTAGACACAAACAAATCTGAAGAAGGTTATTTTCAAATCTCAAGGATTTTAGGTAAATTTTTTTATCTTTATATTCTTTTGTTTTAAATTTATGATTTTATCTAACTGTTTTTATATTGTCATCAATGATGATATTGTTACATGTACTAAGTGGAAAGCCTACATGATGAAAATTTTCAAGTACTACAATAACAAACAATTGGTGAACCAATGATCATTCTCTTAACTCATTGTAGAGTAAAAAAAGGACAATGTGATTATGTCATTACAAATTAATATATTTTTTCTATAATTTTTATTTTAAAATTTAATGACATATTTTAACATATATCCAATTTTTGCTAGGTAAGTACCCCCCACTGTTTCCAACTCATGGTGTGAATCAAAGATATTCATAAATGAAGAAATAGGCAACAATGAGAAGTACAGAGGGAGGTATGCTGACTTTAATTTATGTAACACGATTTACTTTGCTTATTGCTTAAGAATATTGATTTTCTACTAACAATAATTTAATGTTCATTAGTTGTTGCAGTTTCTCAACTTAGTCTCTATCTTGTGATACATTGAGCCAAGGTAATAGACAACTGTCTCAATATTCTAACTTAACTGATGATGAGTGATTTATGTATAAAGCTAAGGTCAAGTGTATCTTTGAAATTTCTGCCCTTATATCAAGTGAGGTCTATTGTAGATTTAGATGATGTTTATTAATTTTGAAGTGACATATCTACTTAACTAAATTTAAACTTATTGCAGGAAATAACATGTGTAAATGTTGGGACTACAACGATGTTTGTTATTGGCAAGCAAGGGTGATACTATGATGGTTGTACTAAATGCACTAAGTTAAAGATGGTCCTTTCATCTACAAGTGTGGCACCTAAGGTAGCACTTTTTATTATTAACAAAATGGTAGTGAAAGGTTTGTATTCTCAGATCGTCAATGTGCTGATATCATTTGCATATCTACATATGAGCTCAGAAATCAAACGTTTGTAATAAGTTAATTTTTATATCTCTATTCAAACAAATTCATAGTTATTTAGTACATTTTACATAGTAACATGTCATATCTTATGTGCGTGTAGGAAGGTGAAGATGATCCAATGGCATTCCCTTTAATTCTTGACGTACTGCTGGCAAGGACAATGGCTCTAAGGCTGAAAGTACAACCAAGCTACAACCAATCCTCTGTTATAAAACTATCTGAAGATCAAAGTTTGATCAAAACTTTTCTTGATCAAATTGGGATATTTGAGGTTGTTGATCCAAATCCATTATTATTATTAACATGAATAAGTTATATTCTCATATACTTATTTTATTATCTACTATTAACCAGCTAACAACTTTTGATGATATGAAAGGAAAGTCTGGTGCCTGTGATTTCTTGCAATTAGAAACTATGAGTGGATTACATCCTTTGTTTTACAATATTTTTAGTGCAAAAAAGTTAACTCCTCTAATAACTCTGATACATTTATACTCTTCAACTTTCATGGGTAGTCTGTGTCTATGATTGTTGATCATGATCTAGACCACTTTCAAGTTGTGACTGTTGAAAGTTAGATTCGAGAGGGTGTTTTCCCCTCTCAACAAATCGTTCCTTAGCAAGGTGCCGATCTATTGAGAGGGTTATTTCTCTCTTTTTCGGTGTGTTATTTTTATTTGATTAAGTAAGTGAACTCGATTTTATTCTTTGTTCGTCATCTCGGCTTTGTTGAAATAAATTCCAACGTCGGTATAATGGTATTCTAATGTACAAATGTGATGAATAGTTAGTTGTTAGAAACAAATAAATAAATAAAGAACAAAAGAATAATAAATTTAAGTGACTTTTATTTATTTACTCCCTTTCAGGTTTATTTTATTAACAAACCAAACTTCTTCCTTAAGGAAGGTTGGTATTAAAGAATAAATAAATTGCGGAAATTAAATAACAATAAATAAAAGTTAGTAAGTTAGTTTCATCACTTTTGTATATTAAAAGGTGTTTTCAACAAATAAATTTATTGATAACACTTTACTATTTTACAATTTAGACCTCTTTCAAGATTCAATTGTAGTATAGTATAGAGTTATGTCGAACCACAAGGAATTGCCTAATAGAATGA
>NC_032009.1:16004118-16004959 GCF_001865875.1 Lupinus angustifolius | reverse complement strand
ATGAGAATTTCATGCCTTTTTATAGGCCAAAGTGTTGGGCGCTCAGCTGCTCACCATTGGCCCCTATGAAGAGCCAGTCTGGCCCCTATGGTAGGCTAGGTAACATGCATGGTGACACCTCCTCCTTCTTGTCATAGCCTTATGTCATCCACGAGGTCATGTTCTTGGCCTTTAAGCAAAGAAAAAGTAAGATGTTCCATGAGTTGACATAGAAATCATTTTTTTGGTGCGCCAACCGCTTAGCACACCTGGTTCTCCGCTAAGCTACCTGTTTCAACAGCTTAGCACACCTGGTTCCCTACTAAGCTGCTTGGTTGGACCGCTAAGCTGCTTGTTCAGTAGCTTAGCTGACCTGGTTCAATGCTAAGCTGCATGTTTCAGCAGCTTAGCTGATCTGGCCTGGTGCTTGGTGCTTGGCTTGGCTGGACAGCTTTGTTCTTGATTTCTTCATGGTGAAACAACCTTTTTTCTTTTGGTTTGTTACTTGATTTTTGTTGGTTGCTTGGCACTTTTGGGCTGTTTTCTTTAAGTTAAGGTAAGCATTTGATTTTTGCAATGCTTGGCCTACCTTAACTTAGGTTTCTTCGAGACGAAGTAAGCTACCTTTCAATTCATTTTGAGCTTTTGTCTTGAATTTTGGCTTGAATAATTGTCCATCTTTGAATTTATTCTTTAACATTCAATTTCCTACAAAACTCAAAGAAAACTTGGACAAGAATTAATAAAGAACCAATTTATTTAATCATGCAAAATTCACCTAAAAAGTGTTAATTTAAGTTGGTTTTCTACAATTTGCATAGGATAAGTGCCATAGAATGATGGTGAAAAGTGTATACTTTTG
>NC_032009.1:16003324-16004018 GCF_001865875.1 Lupinus angustifolius | reverse complement strand
AGCTCACATAATTATTGTGTTTGGCTTACACTCCCCCACAAGGTTGGTTTATGTACAACTCTTTGATTTTGTAACAAATTCACAAGGTCATGATAAATGATTTTCCAAAAAGTTTGCATTTTATCCAAGTTATAACATTATGAATTATTCACAAAATTTTCAATTTTTCATCTCATGTTGCTCATCAAAGCTTGTAATTTACAAAGTCATTGATCTTGAAAAATGTTTAAGCCAAGTTTGTGTTTATTTACTTTGTTTAGTTTCAACAAATTCACTTTTTAAATAAATCTTCAAAAAGAAAAAATAAACACACTAAAAAAAATTAATTTTAACAAGTAAGCACACTAAAAATAAAAATAAACACACTAAAAAAATACAACAGAAACAACAGAAAGTTTTAAAATACAGCAAAATTTCATTCTTTCAAAATGTTATACACATTCCCCCTAACTTAAGTACTTGACTTGTCCTCAAGTCAAAATATAATTTTAGGAAGTTTGTATAATATTTTGAAATAATGAAAAAAGAAAATTAAAACTAACTACCATTTGAGGAGAACACAAAATTTCATTCTCCTTGTTTTCACTATCCTCTCCTAGATAATGGTGCCATCAACTCCTCATTTTTTTCTGTTTGTTTGGACTTATTTTCCTGTAAATCATTTCGAACTTGCAATTTTCTTTTACTTTGAGGT
>NC_032009.1:16002868-16003224 GCF_001865875.1 Lupinus angustifolius | reverse complement strand
GTACAAAACATAAAAATAAAGATGTACAAAAGGAAAAATAAATTTATACAAAAGAGAAAGAAAATGTTATGCACAATTATTTGATAAATGACATATAAATATGAAATGTTCTATTATTAAAGCAATTCCTCGATAGCTGCGCCAATTTGTTGAAAGTTAGATTTGAGAGAGGTTGTTTCCCCTCCCAACATATCGTCCCTTAGCAAGGTGCCGATCTGTTGAGAGGGTTATTTCTCTCTTTTTCGGTGTGTTCTTTTTATTTGATTAAGTAAGTGAACTCGATTTTATTCTTTGTTTGTCATCTCGGCTTTATTGAAATAAATTCCAACGCCGGTATAATGGTTTCAAGAATATTC
>NC_032009.1:15997901-16002768 GCF_001865875.1 Lupinus angustifolius | reverse complement strand
CTTTTATTAACAAACCAAACTTCTTCCTTAAGGAAGGTTGGTATTAAAGAATAAATAAATGGTGGAATGTAAATAAAAATAAGTAAAAGTTAGTAAGTTAGCTTCATCACTTTTGTATATTAAAAGGTGTTTCAACAAATAAATTTATTGATAACACATTAGTATTATACAATTTACACATCTTTCAAGATTCAATTGTAGTATAGTATATGGTTATGTCGAACCACAAGGAATTGCCTAATAGAATGAATCATATGAACATGTCAATGCACAAATAATGAGTTAAACATATTTTGATAGTTTTTGATTTGATTTGCGCATAAACAATTTAATAAGAAAAATAAACTAAATTTTAACAAATTCTTGAGGAGACAAGATCAATTTGAATAAAAAAATATTTCTCAACTTCTTATGAATTTGAACTACTTAGACAATTTCTTATGTTTCACTTAGATTAACTCCAAACACCAAGTTCTAAAATCCTCCTTTTAGTGTATGTCCTAAAATGGTACAATGATAATCACTTATATTTATTACTAAACAATATTACGTTCACAAGAGACTAGGTTGTCACACCCTAATCTTGGTTACTCTAAGTTGCATGTTTCAGCAGCTTAGCATACCTGGTTCCCCCCTAAGCTGCTTAGTTGGACCGCTAAGCTGCTTGTTCAGCAGCTTAGCTGACCTGGTTCCACGTTAAGCTGCCTGTTTCAGCAGCTTAGCTGGCCTGGTACTTGGTGCTTGTGCTTAGCTGACCTGGCCTGGTGCTTGGTGCTTGGCTGACCTGGCCTGACGTTTGGCTGACCTGGCCTGGTGTTTGGTGCTTGGCTTGGCTTGGCTGGACAGCTTTGTGCTTGATTTCTTCATGGTGAAGCAACCTTTTTTCCTTTGGTTTGTTACTTGATTTTTGTTGGTTGCTTGACACTTTTGGGTTGTTTTCTTTAAGTTAAAGTAAGCATTTGATTTTTGCAAGTCGCTTGACCTACCTTAACTTAGGTTTCTTCAAGACGAAGTAAGCTACCTTTCAATTCATTTTGAGCTTTTGCTTGATTTTTGCCTTGAATTCTTGTCCATCTTTGAATTTATTGTTTAACATTCAATTTCCTACAAAACTCAAAGAAAACTTGGACAATAACTAATAAAGAACTAATTTATTTAATCATACAAAAATTCACCTAAAATGTTAATTTAAGTTGGTTTTCTACAATTTGCATAGAATAAATGCCATAAAATGATGGTGAAAAGTGTATACTTTTTGCACTTATCAGTGACTCCAATCAAGAGATTGTCGTCTGACTTAGACTTGGACCTGCTACAAAGTTCACTCAATAATTCCACTAAATTTTCATCTTCGAATGTGGCAAAGCATAACAAGACCGAATTACTTAGCATATTAGTATGACAACTTATATGTAATTGTTTGAGAACAACCTTTCTTTTGTTTCATCACAGTGTGTTGAGTTTTTTGTGACCTCAATTTTTTGAACTCATGATGTTGACATGGTAACACACCACTCCCATGTTAACATAGTTCCAGCTTCCAACCATCTATCTACGGACTAAAGTTTTTGGAAGTACCTATTGACATAGTAAGCGTTTCAAAGCTAATGCTATATACACTCATATATGCAATGATAATATCATCTATAACATGTTAAATTTGTTGAAACCTTATTAATAGTAACAGTAATATTTCCAAGAACAGAACAAGTTATATACAAAGGATTTGACTATCTAATGATATATTATCATGTCCAAATTCCAATACAATAAGAAAATTAATAATCGTTTTTCAATTTCTTGGTAAAGTCCTTGGTTTGTTTTTATATTATGTAAATTATAGTCTGAAGACGTCAATTCATTAGGGTGTGTTTAAAAAATTGAAAGTTCACTGCCAAATATTAAATATAAATTATATTAGGAATGCTTATAAATTTAACATTAATATTGTAAATACACTACAAAATTGTAATTGTAGCATATCAATTATCAAGTATCATCATCCGAAAAATCCAACCGAAGACTTTATTCTGCATCTTTCATTTATCATAATTTTTCTAAACTTACACATTTTAATTTTGTTTATATGAAGCAAACAATTTCTAGTCTTCCACTACTAAATTTTTGCCTGCATAAACTTAGTTCTCCTTGGGTAATTTGTCATATTGCAAATTGACTTTTTTAATTATTTTCTGTTGCAGATCAAGCATCATGATCCAAAAACACCAAACACAACACTTTCAACCCCTACAATTTGTTGCTTCTTTTATTTTTATAATAAGAAATATAATAATTCAGACATGATGAGTACTCTTTCACTGGATAAACTTGCAGGTCAATTGATATGCTCTTTGGTTCATGGCATTTGGAAACCCAATAACATCATTTCATTTTTTTACTTAACCACTGATCACGGTAAGAAATAAAAGGCTACCTTTGAAAAATGAACTTTTACCCTTACTACCTATTGTTTCTTTATTTTTATAAAAAATAATGCAATCTAGACATGATTAATAATTTTTTCCCTGGGTCAATTCATATACTCTTTGCTAAATGACACTGGGAATCCCAATAACATCATTTCCCTGTTCTACTTTACCACTAATCACTGTAAGCAAAAAAGGCTACATTACAATGATCAACTTTGAAAAGTAAGTGAATTACTTTTCTACAAACTCTCCAATCCGTAAAAGTCAGTAAAAATCCTTCTAGAACAAGACATTATACTTTTGTGCAAGTTACTTTATTCTACAATACAATATTATAACAAATATTTTCTTCACACTCACCTAAACGCAATTCAGAAAAATTAGCTAAAAACCAGTATACTTTTTCTTCACACTCACCTACGTCTCCTTCTTCTTATTCCAAAATATTTTCCTACAACTTAGGTTTTCAAAATACACTATCCTTCAACCATCTCCAAGTTAGGTTTTCATCTCTTCCGGTGAAAAAAACCCATCCCCATAATATTCTTCCTAAAGGTTACCCTAATTTTTCGTCCATTTTGATTTCTCTTTACTTCTTATTTTTCCCTTTTCTCTTAACTTCTTCTCATTGACATTGTTAATAATTTCTCTCCTTATATTCAGGCAATTTTATTAACTCTCATTCCATAAAGTGTCAAGTTTTTTCTCAATGTGTTACAGCTCAGTTTATCCTTAAGATAATTTTATTTTGTCAATTATTTTCTTCTTATTTTTCACTTTTCCCTTATCTAGGTTACAAACTTCTCCTTCTTGGCATTGTTTATAATTTCTCTCCTTATATTCAGGCAACGTTAACTGTCATTCCATAAAGTGTCAATCTTATTCTCAATGTGTTATAGCTGAGTTTATCCTTAAGGTAAGTAATTTTATTTTCTCAACATATTAACTATTTTGTATAATTTATTTTCTCAACATATTAACTATTTTGTATAATTTTATTTTCTCAACATAATAATCTCCAGAAACCATTCGATACAACAGAAATTTGTATACATTTTTTATCAACTATTATTTTCCCAATTTATAAGGTTGTAGTTTTTTGAGGCAGAATGTTATATGTTCAACTAAATTGCTAAGCACCATTTTGAACTGCGTTAAACCCTACTTTGAGCGCTAGGTAAGTGATTTAAATTACTAATGTAAAACTATCAATATGGGTTTAATGATGAAAAAATAAACAATTTTGGTAATCTAATTTATGTAATATTCAATTTGATGAAAGTTTTGATTTAACCCTTTTTCTTTGGCAAACTAACTCTTGAATAGAAAAAGGAAATGTAACCCATGTGGTCAGCATTGTTTGTTGATTTCAGAATGGTAATGCATCAATGAACTGGTGGGATATAATGTATGTCTAAGATCCAATTTGTCATATTTATAATAATAAAGTTATATGTATTATCATCTTAATATCATATTCATTATTTATCAAAATAATTAATATGAAAGACCCTTGATTAAAATTAGAGATTTATTATTATAATAGAGATTATAATAATGAGAAATAATTTTTTTATAATTTTAATCCAAATCGTTCTCGATCATAGGATTATTGAGCTTAGGATACTATTAATCCGGATAGATCAATATATGTGTAATGGTCTTTATTAGATAATGATTAATATATCTCATTTATTAAATAACACATATAAATGGTGCATATAGAGATATGACCATTGAACTGACTCAAAGGAGAATTCCTAATGGTTAATATATTACTTTTGAATTGTCAATAGGATATTCTTGTGAAGAAATATATATTTTCCTTAGACTTGAGATTATCATAGTAATTAACAAGTTATTTATTATATTTTGATATCGGACACCTAATATCATATGATATTAGTTGAATAATTATTGGCTATAATTAAATCCTTGTAGAATTAGTGACTAATCAAGAAAGAATCCATCAACTCGTGGTAATGAGTTTGAACTCTATAGAAATAAAGACCTTGGCCAAGGGAAATTGAATGAATGAAGAAATGAGTTTCTTAAGTCATTCACTACGAGTTAACTTATTAGAATTTGACAATTATACCATATTCTAGAGTTAACATAGAGTTGTAAAGATGGAAGAAAATGTTAGTCTTCTAATAGTTTTAAAGTAAAAGATATTACTTCATTTCTATCTGGTCGTTAAAGAGTGTTGCTAGATGCCAACATTGATTAGTAAATTAATGAGTTAATTTACTACCAGTTTGCTAATGAACCTACGGGGTCACACACTAACGAGTGTTCTGATTTTTGTTGGACAAGAAAATATTATTGATTAAATTAAATAGTTTAATTTTGTATATTTACTTTTAAGTGGAATATTATTGTATTTTTTGCTAGCACCGAAAATACAAATAATATTATTCAATCATCTTTAATATAAT
>NC_032009.1:15982603-15997801 GCF_001865875.1 Lupinus angustifolius | reverse complement strand
AGTGATTAATTGACATTAAATGGATTCATGAAGTTTTGATTTTATGCTAAATTAATATGTGATTAATTGACAGTAAATTGTTTGAGAGAGATTTTGGTTTTATATAAACCAAACCTCACGTGTGATTCAAAAACAGACAAAAAGAAAAAGTTTGTATCCTAATTTTTCGGTTGTTTGAAATATAGTAGTTTTGAGTTAATTTTTTCCCACGAATCAAGTGTTGATACAACAAAGATTGGTCTCGATGTGGATACGCACGTAGGACCTTCATACTTTTGAAGGATAATTTTCCAAAGCCATCGCAGTCTCCTGAGGTAATTTTACAAACCATTTTGTCTAAACTATTATAGTGTATGCATATTTTAACACAAATAGATCCATAATTTTCCGCAGTGTATGTTATAAACATGCATATTAACCTTCATGAACAGTATATAACCTCTTCTATTTATTGTCAATGAAAAAAAGTTTGATATTAGTTTCTCTGATATATGAACTACTGTATGATTAATTTTGAATGATTTTATTTTATTATTATGAATGCAGGAATGTTATGGTCTTAGGAGTTATACAAATATTGAACAAGTTTTACAAATCAGATGTCTATTATTCATTATAATTGTTCCCATGTTTTAGTTATGTTATGCATTATTTTAATGCCAACTACTATGACCTCTGTTATGGACTATTATAATGTTAACTCTTACAAGTTTTGTTATGGACTGTTATAATGTTAACTCTTACAATTAGTTGTGTATTAGGAATATTTAGTAAAATAGTTGTGTATCATGATAATGTAAACTAAATTTTGCAACAAGTTAATGATCAAGTAAAAATGTTAATAATTATAGACAAAGACAATTCTTATATACAAATAGTGGCAGATTTTGATCTAAATTTTAGAGGGGCAACAATATTTAATTATAATTTATAACTAAAAATAACTGAGTAACAAAAAATATAAAAAAACATCATGAATAAAATTTTCAGCTATTTCTTTTGAATATAAATTATTATGTTGCCTGCAAGAAATTCATCTTCTATCTTATTACATAATTTTGTTTGCTTGTCTATATTGTTAAAAATGATATTTATATAGTAGTTGAACTATACTAGTTAAGATAAGATGAATAACTTAATAAAATAAGATATGACTAACGACATATGATTTAGAATGTTTCAAACTTGAATGACTAACGACACCAAGAACAAATTGTTGAAATTGACATATCAAGCTAATCCTTTGTTGCTCATTGAAATCCATATGATATAATTTTTGGACAAAAAGTACCTATATTATAAATATTAAATGACTTATAAGTATCTTTAGGGTATATGCTATCAATACATACATAATCTTCTTCATCAAGTGTAAAACCATTATGCATTTAAATGAAGTCATATTATTATAAGCAATATCAACATCTATACGTGTAAGAGAATTTGATCTATTATGTATAATTTTTAGAAATATCACACAAGTTGCACTACATTTATTAATCAAGTATTTTTCTGTTCAATCACAACAAATGACACATGAATTGTAACACCGTGATTTTCTGTGCGCATTTTATTAATTATTTAATTGATAAACGATTAATTTTATAAATTAATAGGTATTGATTTAGGATAAACCTCAGTTGAGTTTTAGTCTTGTATTATTATTTCCTAATTTGTGGTAAATATTCATAATTTTCTGAGATGGAATGTCTTCGGGCCTCTTTCAGGCCTAAATTCACCCTAAATTCGGCCCAAATATGATTTTTGAGTTTCATAACTCGGAATCGAATTCCGATTGCGCCATTGGCTTCGAAATATTATTTCGAGTCAAAATAGACACCAAGCTTATTCATAACTCATCTCTAGATATTTTTCACTCTGAAATCCAAGTTTCGACGTTCTAAACATAACCCTAAATCGTGAGATTTTTAATCTCCGGTCGAGTTTAAACCAACAATACTCGGTTATGATTTTAATCATGATGTTTCATCGCAGTAGTCATATCACCCATTCATGAGTCAAGCTTGCTTGTTGAATAAGCATAAGTACAACCACTTACATAATTCCATAAATCACTCATTAACTCCTTACACCACCATGATTTTGGGGAACCAATTGATCTTCCACCAAATCTGATTTCCCACTCTATAAAAGCAACCCTTTGGCCTTGAGGAAGAACATTTTTTCCTCACTTTCTCACTTTGCATTCTAAGCAATTCTAAGAGATTTCAAGGTATTTCTCTTCTTGTTTTCTCAATCTCTCACACATACACCATTAGATAGTTATCATCTTTTAGTATGTTGTTCTTGATTATGTGATTAACACTATCAACCCTTGTGGTTGCTTTAGAATGAAATGTGTTGAGATAATCTTAGAGTTTTATGGAACCAACTTAAGTTAGCTTACTTTAAAGTGGTAAGTTTAACCTAAAAGATCTTGATTTAAAATGTTAACTTTTGATTTGTTATTCTTGACTACTTGATCAACACTATCAACCCTTGTGGTTGCTTTAGAATGAAATGTGTTGAGATGACCATAGATTTTTATTCAATCAACTTAAGTTAACTTACTTTAAAGTGGTAATTTTAACTTAAGAGATCTTGATTTAAAATGTTAACTTTTGATATGTTGTTCTTGATTATGTGATCAACACTATCAACCCTTGTGGTTACTTTAGAATGAAATGTGTTGAGATGGCCATAGAGTTTTGTTGAATCTACTTTAGTTAGCTTACTTTAAAGTGGTAAGTTTAACATAGAATATCTTGATTTTATAATATTGTTTTTATGAATGAGATCAATACTATCAACCCTTATGGTTGCTTTAGAATGAAATGTATTGAAATGACCATGGAGTTTTATTGTTCAAAAGTATTGAATCCACTTGAGTTAGCTTACTTTAAAGTGGTAAGTTTAACTTAAGAGATCTCTATTTAAAGTGTTGACTTTGGTTAAGAAAATTACCTTAAAGTGGTGAATATGACTTAAAAAGTCTTCATGAAATTATTAATTTGTGTTAAAGTTAAAAGTACAAGCTTTGTTAAAGTCTTATTTAAAGGTTTGTTTTCTTAAATAAGACTTTCGATGATAAAAGATGATTAAAGAATATGTAATCTTGAACCGGACGGATGAAAATGATTGAGTCCATGATAGGTTAAAAGATGTCTTTACCTAAGGGTTATCATACAAAAAGTTTAACTCGCAAACCTACTGATTTGTTCCTGTGTTTATTTCTGAAGCTTCCGAAGTTGGACAACATACTTGTTTCGCACTTATCACCAAGTGAACTCACACGACACTCTAAGGTGAGGGATAATACATCGTGACATAGTGGTGTCAGGATATGACATCCGAACCTCCTAAATTACCTCAAAAGTTTGGAGTTGTCTTGAGTATTAAGAAATCCCGTACTTAATCAATTGTTTGTCTGTTGGGATTAAGTAGATATGATCTCTTAAGTCATATCGTTAAAGTTATGTATATGTGTGAGGTAATGTTGTAGTGATTCATGGATGAACATTACTTGAATAACTATAACTAGGAAGGATCGACTATCCCTTGAGATATTCGATTTTACGTATTCTAAACCCCCCTGCCTGATGGTATTAATCGATTACCATGGTTGATAATCGATTATTGATATCAAAAGTCAGAATCTTGTAGTTACTATAACTAGGAATAATTGATTAACATGTAATATAATCGATTATCAATATTCTAAAATTTCCCTGTCCGATGGACATAATTGATTACCCGGTCTGGTAATCAATTATCGATATGAGAAGTCATAATTCTTTTAGCTACTGTAACTAGGAATAATCAATTAACCTTTGGCACAATTGATTATCAGTGTTATAAAATTTCCTGAATGACGAAAAGTATGAGAATGCGAGTAATACAAGATAAAATACTTTAAAAAGGACTGCTGTCCCAAAGATGAAACAAATACCTATTACTAGAGCATAAGTAAACGTTATCAATCGGTAGTATGAGCTGTTGGTGGTAACACGAATACTTAGGGTCCTCTTGATAAGGTCGTCGACTATTACGTTGTTAAGGGCGAGGCCCAAAAGGTTATGTTTACCACGTAGCGAGATCGTCTGACCGTAAGTGGCTTGACCATTGGCTCGTCTAGGGGGATTCAATGATGGTTCATAGTGGTGAGGATATTATTCCTCTTTTATGTTATGACATATTATTGGGCCCCACAAGAAGCATTCCTTTGGGAGATGTCTTAGGCTGGGCCTCGGTTAGTGTGCATACTCATTATGAACAATGAAGTAGTAGAGATGAAAGTTACAGGAGACGAATGAACCTCGACATGTTGAAAGGGACGATGTTGGTGTAATGCGTCAGCAAAAGCCTTTATGGAGAGTCCAGGTGAGACGAGTCCCATGAATTCCTGGATAAGGTATTCTGTTGGATCGGACAGTTCTCACAACACAAACTAGACAATCTCTCACAACCCCTTTTTGCAATCAGGATCGATAAAAGGGATGCCCAGAAAGTGTTTGATACGACACCATCCTGAAATGGACAGTTCCATTGGAACATATCAATCATATATCCTTGCGAGAAATAAGTTGGTGTGTTCAGATCGGCTTGTTATGAGACATGTACTCTTGGTTATTTCTGAATAGTTTATTGGGAGGATATTGGTGTGAGGACGAATGAAGTAAACTTAACATTCATATATTGAACTCGTGGATATTGACCCCTATATCATGAGTTACAAACATCATTCATCATCTACATTTATGTATGTGATAACATGATATGTATATTATGTGTGTTATGTCTAGATGTGATATTCTGTATACTTCCATGCTGTGGATGAAAAATATTCATTAGATGTCTTACTCCCTTTCTTTCTACTTGTATTTCGGTACACGTCCTTGTCCAGATAGACAAATCAACGCGGATTTAGAGCTACCAATTTTCGATGTCCCGGGAGGAGCATGGAGAATTGATGGGGACCGCTATACCTACACAGGCCCTTGTGGCCTGGAGCTGGAGATGGTGTGCGATGGCACCACTATGCATTTTTCATCTCACCATGTAGTCATGGAGACTTCTTTCACTCTACCAGGCTAGAGGCTGGTACCTACTGTGTCATCCACCCAGTCTTTGACTCATTGTGGATCAACTGTTGCAAGACCTTCAATGAGGCGAAGAAGTTGGAATGATGTGACTCGTCCTACACTTCCAAGGAGAGCCGCTCGAAATATAATGCCAAAACCACAAGCGTATGCTAGGACATGGATTAGGTCGCGGGGTTCTGCCTATGATACCATAGAGAAGATGGAATTTGAAGATGATGATTGTCTGAGGTTGGTCCGCATAGAGGACTCTATCGAGGTGATAGATATCTCTTTGGACTTCGAGCTGGAGGAGGACCCGAGTGAGGGTTCTAGTGCCACCGTTAGTGTTGGAGCTAGCCGTTAGGAGCTATTTCCTTTTCGTTTTTGCTTTTTGGGGTTAGGGTATCTGTTTAGAGTACTTTTGTAATGCTGAAGAATTCAGCCTATTTTATATAATTTTAGTTGGGCAATGATTAGATTATGCCTTTTATTCTATACTGACATTTTACTTGACTAAGCAACACCTCGTTATACGTGTTGTAGGATCAAGTATAATTATTAATGAAGAAATATTCAAGAAAATATTGTATCAATTTTAGTTACCATTAGGTAACCGTCATTGATTTTACACAGTTTATGTTACTAAGAACGTGATGGCTCGAAAAAGAAATGATTATAAGTAAAATAATTTGTAATGATATATGAAAAAAAAAAATTCCCATTTTAATCTCATTATTTATGAAATAATTTCTGGGATGTTACAAAGCGATACCCTTTGTGGGACAACAAATGTATTCATGTGAGTGAAAAGGTAAAAAAAATATTTTAATAATTTTTTTAAAAAAAAAAATCTAGGGGGCAACTACCACCACTTGCCCTACTAATGATCCACCATTGTACACAAATATGGCAATGATAATATTATTTAGATCTCAATCTGTTCATTTACCCAATAAAATTTCACATTGCCTTTATAAATTGTTAGAAGAGGGATTTTAGTTGCCTTTACATAACCTTTATACATTGTTATAACATTGATTTTCATTGCCTGAAGCATTTTGTTTTTTATTTATCAGATATGGATAATAATAAGCCCAAAATTTGACTTTCAATTGCATGAAATAAAAGAAAGTGTTTTTTATGTGATAAGGGTATAAATTATTGTAGATCGATAATGAAACCATCTTCATCATTGGAATCCCAACTGCAAAAATCAACACTAATTGAAATATCTAGAACACCTTTATCTCAAATCTCTTTAAATTCTATCAAGCAAAGAGATCAGATTTATGGTTTGCTAAAAAATAATGGAGCTTCAACTTCTATATTTCATACACAACCAAGTAGCATCCATGCGAATATATACAAGGAAAAATAGATTTATCAATCCAACATCCTTAGGCATAAATCTAATGAATAGATATGGCACCCTTTACAAAGATGAACCCAACAACACCATGCATAAATCTAAAGAAAATTTATTGCCTTATTCATCAACTCAAAGTTATAGTAAGCACCTCCCTAATGCTAACAATTAAGATGATGACAACTTTGATATTACCATGGAAGGTATTCAGTTGTACTTTTTGTATAGCATTTATTAATCTCTTTTTAATACACTCTAATTCAATTTATTGTTTATATTTGTAAGAGATAAATATTGAATTCATTTCAGAAGATGAAGATCAATTTGACAATTCTTCTATGACATCTATATTTGACAAGAAACAAGGTTATCTAATATTTAAAATGTCTTATTTTTATAATACATTAAATATAGAATTTAACTTTAATTTTTCCTTTTAGGATATTATGATATCACTGATCCTATTATGTAATGTGAATATTGTGGAGCATGTATGTGGTATCAGGAACGAAAGCAAAAATATAGAAATAATTTAACACCTAAGTACGAACTATGTTGTAGTGATGGAAGAGTACAAATACTGTTACTAGAAGCACCTTCTCCGCTCCTTCAACATCTTCTATTTGATACAAACTCCAACAATATTCTGAATTATCAAAACAATATTCATTTATATAACATGATGTTTGCATTCACTATTTTGGAGAAAAACTTAATAGATCTGTTAATAATGGTAGAGGTCTACCAACAATCATGATACAAGGACAACCATGTCATCACATTGGTGGCATATTGCCTATGTATGAACAATTTCTGAAGTTTGCACAATTATATATTTATGATAGAGAGCATGAAATTCAAAATAAGATGGAAGGAACAAGATAAATAAATATTTCATAGTTAAGACTTATGGTCATAATTTTTTCTACCCTACTACCCATTATTTATTTGTTGATAATTCATTATCATAGAGATAACAAGGTTGACTCACAAGTAGTTGTGCAATTATCAAAGATGTTGGATGAGAATAATGTCCATGCAAAATCTTTCAGAATGACAAGCAAAAGATTAAAAAATGGCGTTGTTCCAAACTTGAAGTTAAAACTAATTGTCGATAGAAAATATGATGGGAGAATAAATAATTTACTAACGGTTTCTGAAGTTGTTATTTTAATAGTTGTAGACATTGAATCAACATGACAAAGAGATATAATTATGAAAACACAAAGTGGCCAATTGAAAAGAATTGATGAATTACATGCAAGCTATTTGACTTTCCAATGTCCGTTGTTGTTTTCATTTGGAGAGGATGAGTATAGAAGTGATGTTTGTCATAGAGTTAGAGCCGATTATCATAATAGAAAATGGAACCATCTAACTCTAAAATAATGGATGTCGTTTAGATTGCAAAATAAAAAACGAGGCTCAAACTTTGTTGCGTTCAAGAAGGCTATTGTATCAATTTTTAGTTGATGCTTATACTATAGTGGAATATAAAAGGTTGTCTTTTATCAAAAGAAACCAAACAAAACTAATGGTGGATAAATATAGAAATTTGAATGAATCTGAAGCAAGTGACCAAAGTCAAGGATCTAATAGGGAAAAAGAGTCATATTACCTTCAACTTTTGTTGGCAGTCGTAGATATATAGATCAATTATATTTGAACAGGATGTTCATTTGTTGTTTTGTTGGATTCCATGATTTATTTTTTACAGTGACATGCAATCCTAATTGATCCAAAATTGTCAGATTACTTAAGCCCATGGGTTTGAAGCCTAATGAACGACCATATATCATCGTAAGGGTTTTCAAAATGAAGTTCGAAGAATTACTACAAGTGATGTAAAACCTCCTAGGGTAGCCTTTGATCCCAAGGGCAAGAGAAGTCATGATGGTCCTATAACTAGGGCCAAGGCCAAGGCAGGGGTCCTTAAGGTCTCAAAGGACACAATTGACCCAGGAGAGGGTATGTGAGGAGGACATTTATGTCCTTAGGTCACTTTCTACTTAGGTTTATTTTATTTTCATTGATTCAAATAAATGAGATTGCATTCTCATATAGTCTTAGGTTTATTTTCATTCAAGTATTTTTAGTATTTAATTCATGTAATATGGGTTGGGAATTATTTGTAACATTGGTCCATATTCATGACCAAGTAGTTTATTTAGGCTCAAGGGTAAGCTAGTCACGACTAGGACAAGGCAACATGTCTAGACTAAGCAACTCATGATCCAAACCGTGGACACTCTCAAGACAAGGAAGGAGGCACGTAAAGAACTCTATCTATAAGGACAAACAAGGAGATAAGGCAATTCAACTAACACTTTATCTCTAAGGCAAACAAGGAGATAAGGCATGGAGGGGAAATGAATTTGAAAGAAGATAAATTTGTTTTGGCCAGCAATTTGAATTTGAATTTGAAAGAAGATAGATTTGTTGCTGCCAACAAACATAATCTTTTCAAATCAACCACAACAACCTAATCTATACATTATCTTCTCAAACAAATTCGGCCACACCAAGTCAAAGATAAGATTTGGCAAGTCACTTGATCAACACCCATCACACGAAGGCTAAGGATCATCCCTTGGTCACACGACCATGGAAACCAAGCTAACTCAAAGCCAAGTTAATCAAGTCCAAGGCAGCCATTCTTGTTGCACCATTTACATGATTTAATTAGGAGTTTATATTATTATTTCGTTTTTTTATTTTAGCCTAAGTTTTAATTAGGATTTCAAATTATTCAAGTTGATTAGGACTTAGTCTATTTTCTATTCAGCCAAGGAAACTTTGCCTATTTATGCATTCAGATTGGATTAATAAAAGTTAAGTTGAATTTGAGTTAAACCTTTATGTTTTTATTTAGTTGAGAGTTCTCCTAAACCTAGGTTGGTCATGGCCACCATTATTGTTCTCATCAAGCATCCTTGCTTGTGGCGTACTCCATAACGTATCAAGCAGCCTTGCTTGTGGCGCTTCTCCCCTTCCACTCTTTTCCACCTTCACCTTCAACCTCCAACTCATTCACATAATTTCCATTCAAAACCGAATCCACCATCTCCATTAAACCAACCTTAACCTACAACTCATACAACCTGCCTCACGCATAAAACAAACCCTAAAACACCTTCTCCAACCTTAAACATTAAACCTAAGCTACATCATACCTAACCGAACTCAAAACAGCTTAAAAACCCTAAGTTTCACACAAAACCGAATTAGGTCCTAAAAGCCCTAAATTCTCAAGCTAAACGATCCTTAAAACAAAGGCATCCCCTAGAGGTTGTCATCAACAAGATTAGAAGAAGAGGTATTTTTTGGATAAAGTACTTGCATGTAAGTATATATTTCAAAATAATTCATTTCATCATATCATATTTTCTTACTATGCATATAAATAATTTTGAACTAATTATTATTGTTTTGTTATTCTTATGTTTCTGATATATACACATAAACTAATTATCATTGTTTGGTCAAATCACATATGATTCATGGTCCATGTGGTTCTTGCAATATGTGTTCTACATGTATGAAAGATGGTAAGTGCTCTCGATAATTTCCAAATCAATACCAACAAACTATGATTGTTGATCAAAATGGCTATCCAGTTTATAGGGGAAGAGATAATGGAAACATTATTGAAAAATGATATTTCTCTTGGCAATCATTATGTTGTCCCTTACAATCCACAACTATTAATGAAATACCAAGAACACATTAATATGGAATGGTGTAACCAAAGTACTTCAATAAAGTACTTATTCAAGTATATCAACAAAGGCTATCATAGGATCACAACTGTTATTGAAACAATACAGAATAGTGGATTGCAAAATGAAGGAAACATCGATGAAGTTGAAAAAATATATTGATTGTAGATATATATATCACTATCAGAAGCATGTTGGAGGATTTTTACACTTCCAATTCATGAGAGACAACTTGCAGTGAAAGATTGTACTTTCATCCTCTAGGAAAACAACCAGTCTACTTTAATGATCATGAGGACATTAGCAATTTACTTTGGAAACCACGAAAATCAGGTTATACAATTGGTCAATTAATTTGGGTTTCTCCATGCACTAGTGAACTATATTATCTTAGGATGATGTTGATAATGGTTAATGACCTAACAAGTTATGAAGATATTAGAACAAATTCAGATATTAAATAGTCTACATTTAGGGATGCATGTTTTGCAATGGTCTTACTTGAAGATGATAGAGAATAATTGAAGCTTTGAGAGAAGCCAAGGATTCGGGTTATGGATTCTACTTGAGGAAATTATTTGTTACCATGATCTTATCAATATCTATGAATAAACCATATCAGGTTAGGCAAGAAACATGGCAATGGTTATCTCATGGAATTCTTTGCAATAAAATAAATGTCAATAATCAAGGTATAGAATAATTACATTTTAATTATTTATGTTATACTTTTTATGTAAATATATTATACCATTTACAACTTTGTTTTTACCATTTGTATCGTTGATGCTTAGTGATGAGAAATTGCAAAATCTAACTTTTTTGGAGATTGAGAAACTACTTGAATGAAATGCCAAAAGTTTGAAAGACTATCCTCCGATGTTATACCCAAATAGATATTACAAGTTAACTGGGAAACAAACTAATATATGAAGAACTTAATTGTGATAGAAATGAATGGAAGGAAAACATCAATCTTATTTTCCAATCTCTCAGAAGTAGTCAATTTTGTAAGAATGAGATTGCAACTAAGAGGGGGGGGGGGGGGGAATTATGACTTAAAATTATGGTAACTTTTTCTGCAAAAATAAGAGTTAACGTGCAGCGGATAATATTGCAGAAAATAATCAAGAATAAATCAAAGAGGCAAGGAAGAAGAGAGTATACAAGGATTTTATATGTTCACCTTCGTGTCCACCGAAGGCTACGTCCAGTTCTTTTGCAGCACAAGAGATTTTTCCACTAAAGATTATTAGTTACAATTACAATATCTCACCCCGAGATTTCTATGTATCTTACACACTCCTTAATCCTTTTTCACTTTTTGAAAACATCTTTCCAAGTGATTCTAATCCCTTTTCTTATTACACCCCGTGAAAGAAAGTATTCTACAATAATAATGAAGAATGTTCAACAATGGCAGAATTGCCTTTATAAGTATGAAAGTGATATAACTTGCAATCCAAACAACTCTTTTGTATACTTAGTAATAATGTTCTATAAGTTTCTAAACTTGAAACAATTACTTCAAGTAACTCAGAAAAATTCTCTTTTGAAAGTTTAAGAACTTAGTGCAAAAGTGCAGAAAAATAGTAAGAGAATTTTCAGAATTTGTGTGAGAGTTGTATGAAAGTTGTGTGTTGTGATTGTAAGTTTCAACGCCTTTATATAGGCTTTCCAATTAGCCAAAATGTCTCTTTGAAAGGGTAGGAATTGATTGGAATGAAAACATGTATTTTGGGTTAAAACTCATTCACTTTGAATTTGAAAATATGATGCAACAACTGTCAGTAATCGATTGCAATATTGAGTAGTCGATTACTCAAATGTTCTGTCCATTGATCATTTATTTTCGAATTATAGTAATCCATTACAAAAAGTTGAGTAATCGGTTACTCAACTTTAATAACACTGGTAATCCGTTACTCAAAGACAGTAATGGATAAGTGTGATCAGTTTTAAGTTGGATAACTCTTTTCTCACACTCGTAACCTGTTACTTAGATGAAGTAACTCGTTACACACTATTTTTGAAAATTGTTTTAAGTATTTTAAAGTGTTTCAATTTTATTTTAAAAATAGTTTGAGCATTACTACTATTGTATAATCAAGAGTATAGGATAAAAGTATCTATTTTTGACTTAGACTAAAAGTCTTGAATATCTTGAAGCTTGACTCTTCATTGTCTTCATAAATATTCTTCATTTTCTTCTTTTTGGTGATGTTGGTGTCTTCATCAAAACTGTGTCAAGGTCAGGAGCAAAGATCTTCTTCATAATCTCCCTCTTTTTGATGAAGACAAACAAATATCTTCTTCACAATGTAGTTTTCGGAGAGCAGCATACTTTGTGATATTCTTGACTTGTATTGAGTATGACCCCCCCTATATTTTATGCCCCCTTTCATTTAGAGTTATGTGCCTGAAATGTTTTAAATAGAAAATGCACTCTCCCAAATTTTCTTCCCCTTTTGACTTCATCAAAAAGTAGAAAAGTTAAGAGTCTAACAAAATATATATAGCATACATGCAATAAGATATATATATATATGTATATATATATATATATATAACATGTAATTATATGTTATAGCACAATATAATATGGATAACAAGTTATAATGGAATTTGAGCAATATCATAAAAGTAAAAAGATGTTCAAGCATTAACAATGCAAACATCATTTCAAACAACATAATAGAAATTTGTCCGAAACTAGGATAAATTAACATTAGAACCAGAAAATCCTAACAACAGATAAAGTCCCAGATTCAAGCTTAAAATTTTCTTCATCAATGTCCATGCTACTTAGCTTAGAAGAGAGACGATGAAGTTGAAACTGGATTTGTTGATTATGTGAATCAAAGGCATTCATCCGGTTTGTGATGTAGCCTCGAAGAGAGATCAACTCATCCATAATCATCTGGTTTGAAGGCATGACAACAAATGAGGAAGATTGAGCATGAAACTCAGAAGGTTGAGGTTTAGAAGGATTAACAGGGGTAGGTTCTAGTTCAGGAGCAAGAGGTCTATCTTTCTTATGCTTGTAGGTCCGGCCACAAAGATCAAATATAAAGCCCATTTTGTGGATTACATCCATATCAATATGACTTTCACGAGAGTTAAGCGGGACCTTAGTTTCTCCATTAGTAGAAAGACCGAAATGCTCAAGGATTTTTGTTATGAAGATTGCATATGGCAAAGGGCTTTGGGTTCCTCTTACAGACCATATTTGTCTCATTATCATCAAAGTCCAATTGATTTTCATATTAAATTTCATAGCATACATCAATTGAAGTTCTATGTGACTTATTTGAGAGTGGCTTGAAAATTTTGGTAAGATGACATAGCTCAGAAAATAGTGGAGCAAACGATCTTCTAGTTTGAGATGTCCAGCAGAAAGGATATCTCTATTTTTAACGGTTTCACCATAACCCTATTGCTTAAGCGTTTCTAATTCCTCTTTAGTAATTACACACAGAGAATAATAAAAATCTTTTCGATCATAGTTTTCCCATTAACATACAATACCGAAGTCTGCAATGCTCCCCTGATGGGGTATGTTACAGCACAATGAACTCACATTTTCAAATCCAAAGTAATGTCTTTTCCTTTTACATAGGAAGTAAGACAGTTTTTCCTAAAGTTCATGTTACAGTAAAATAATCTAATCAGTTCAGGATAAATTTCATTTGATTCACAACAGAAATCGAAAAGGTTTTGTTGTCTCAAGAGGTAAGGAAATAGAAAATCTTCAAACTCAAAGTTCCCCAGATTACCGTATTTGAGAGCGATGGTAATGTGACCATGGAAGTGCTCTTCAAAGATTTTACATTACTCATCATTAGCAAGAAGTCTTGTTAGGTCAAGAGGGTTGGTCTCCAAAGATGAAGTTCTTTGGTTCCTCTGAGTAGCATTGGTGCATTGTTTCTTAGTTCCAGATGAGGAAGCAATTGAAATGAGTTTTTGAAAAGTTAGGTTTTTGGGTTTTGGAGATTTGGGGTTTTTTGATTTAAGCCACTAAACACGAAAATGATGGTTTAGAAGTGAAAATGTGATATGAAAGCACACAAAAATCACTCAAAACGGATCAAAAATGAAGATTTTAGAGAGAGAGGTGGCCACAAAGTGGGTTTGAAATGAGGAAGAAGATGAGGTTGAAAAATTTTAAAAATGCAGAAAAAATACATATATAATAGCACAAAGTAATCGGTTACTCACTTTGAGTAATCGGTTACTCACTTTGAGATTTTTAAAATTTTCAAACAACAACATAAAGTAATTGATTACTCATTTTGAGTAATCGGTTACTGAAACACGCTGTTCAACCATGTAATCGGTTATTCTCCTGTGTAATCGATTACTGACCCCAGAAAAACTTATTTTTAGGCAAAAGTAAGATGAGAAAATGATTTTTAACTCAAAAACTGAATTTTTTTAATCATAAATAAACACATTTAAGTTCAAGTAGGCATAAAGTAGATATAATGAAGCATACATATAATCATATATCAATATTTAAGATAAGTATGCTTCGTCAAGAATGCCTAATTCTCGTCTAATTTTATAAAAAGGTTCTTTTGCCAATGGTTTAGTGAATATATATGCTAGTTGGTTGTGAGTATCAACAAATTCTACAGACATATCCTTCTTTTGGACATGGTCCCTAAGGAAGTGATGCCTTATATCAATGTGTTTGGTTCTAGAATGCATAACAGGATTCTTTGTGAGGTTTATAGCACTTGTATTGTCACATTTTAAAGGAATGCACCCCAAGTCTAAGCCATAATCTCGTAATTGTTGTTTGAGTCACTTGTACTTTTCCTCTCAGATTTACACCCAGCAAAATCTGAATTCGAATATCCGACCAAATCACATATACTTCCTTTTGGATACCACAGCCCAACATTAGATGTACCCTTAAGATATTTCATGATTCTATTAACGAAACTAAGTCTGATTCCTTTGGTTTAGATTGATAGCATGCACACAGACATACACTAAACATGATATCAGGTCTACTGGCAGTTAAATA
>NC_032009.1:15979238-15982503 GCF_001865875.1 Lupinus angustifolius | reverse complement strand
CCTTTCCTTTGTTGAAACCTTTTTCAAGTAGAAATTTAGTTAGACGATCATAACATGCACGAGGAGCTTGCTTTAAGCCATAAAGAGATTTCTTTAATTTGTACACATAAGAAGGATGTTTGTAATCTTCAAAACTAGGAGGTTGTTCAACAAACACTTCTTCTTGAATGTAGCTGTTGAGGAAATCACTCTTTACGTCCATTTGATATAACTGAAAATTCAAAGAGCAAGCATATGCAAGTAATAGCCTAATAGCTTCAAGTCTAGCAACCAGAGTGAAGGTTACATCAAAATCTATACCTTCTTCCTGATTGTATCCTTGGGCTACTAGTCTAGCTTTATTTCTAACAATAATACCATTTTCATCAGATTTATTTTGAAATACCCATCGAGTTCCAATAACATGCCTGTTTTTCGGTCTAGGAACAAGTTCCCAAACTTCATTTCTCTCAAACTGGTTTAATTCTACTTGCATAGCAAGAATCCAGTGTTAATCCTCGATTGCTTCAACAATCTTCGAGGGCTCTATTTGCGAGACGAAGGCCATGTTTAGACATGCTTTATCAAGCATTCGTCGGGTAGTGATACCCATATTTAATTCAGTAATAATGTTGTTAATCGGATGATCTCAATGAGTTCTCCATTATTTTGATAAATCTGTATGAATATGCTCCTCTTGAGATGGTAGGTTATCTTTCATTTTCAAAAGCTCAGTATCAGTTGTAGGTTCAATAATAGAAATTTCTTTTGAGGATGAACTTGCCAATTTCTCCTCATCAGGAGTTAACCCATCCTTTATCTCATGCTTGGTTTCATCAAAAGATACATTAATGGACTCTTACATGGCTAGAGTTCTTTTATTAAAAACTCTATAAGCTTTACTCGTAAGAGAGTGGCATAGGAAGATGCCCTCATCAGCTTTTGCATCAAATTTGCCTAAGTTATCCTCACCATTATTCAAAACAAAGCATTTACGACCAAATACATGCAAGTGAATTTTGTTTGGTTTTCTACCTTTGAAGAGTTCATAAGGGATTTTCTTTAGAATTGGTCTTATAAGAACTCGATTTGAAACATAACATGCAGTACTTACTGCATCCACCCAAAAATATTTTCGGAGGTTAGTTTCGTTCAACATTGTATGAGCCAGTTCTTGTAAAGATCGATTCTTTCTCTCTACAACACCATTTTGTTGTGGTGTTCTAGGAGCATAAAAATTGTGACTAATGCCAAGATCATCACAAAATTCTTCAAAAGAAGAGTTTGGAAATTCTCCCCCATGATCACTTCTTATACAACGACTTTTAGTGATTTTTCATTTTGGACTCTTTTAGCATAAATGCTAAAGGCTTTGAATGCCTCATTCTTATGAACTAAGAAGAGTGTCCAAGTGTATCTCGAAAAATCATCTACTATAACAAGAGCATATTAGTTACCACCATAACTTTTTGTCCTTGAGGGGCCAAACAAGTCCTATGTAGTAATTGCAATGGTCTATCGGAAGAAACAATATGCTTAGGTTTGAAAGAAGTTTTTGTTTGTTTACCTATTTGACAAACACTACATAGTTTGTCTTTAACAAATTTCATTTTAGGTAAACCAACAACTAAGTCTTTCTTAATAAGTTTATTCAAATGGTCCATATGTATATGAGCAATTCTCCTATGCCATAGCCATGCATCATGATTATCATTTGCAACTAAACATGTTATTGGTAAAGATGAATCAATATCAATCATATATATATTGTTTATCCTTTTACCAACAAGTTTAGAGTTTTGAGAGTTCTTACTTTCAATGATGCACTTATCTGGGTAGAATGCCACATGGAAGCCTTTGTCACATAATTGACTTATGCTTAGAAGGTTGTGCTTGAGTCCTTCAACATATAGTACACCTTCTATAGTTGTTGAGGGTGGCTTGCCGATTCTACCAACTCCAAGAATTTTTCCTTTGTTGTTATCACCATAAGTGACATATCCTTTGTCCCTTGGAGTGAGACAAAGAACTTCTTTCTATCTCCCGTCATGTGTTTTGAGCAGCCGCTATCCAAGTACCATAAGTTGCAGGCGGCTCTCAAATTTTCTTACAAAACAATTTAAGTTTTATTAGGTACCCAATATTCTTTGGGTCCGACATAGTTAGTACCTTTCTCAACCCATTTAAAATGACCTAGGGGTATAGTATATTTTCTAATATTACACATATTTGGTGTGTGTCCAAGGTTCTTGTAATATGTACATGTGGGTTGATGATTGATAAGTGTCAAACATACCTCAATTTCATACACTTTTATGGCACTTATCTTAAGCATAATTGAGAAAAACCAACTTATAATAATACTTTTTGTATAAAATATCACAATCTTGTATATTTGTGTTTGTATTTCTTTTTTATGTATTTTGTAGGATTTAGAAAGAAGAAAATAAGAGAAGAAAGACTCATGGTCAAAAAGAAAAAGAAGTCAAAATCAAGGTGCTCAAGTAGGCAGCTGAGCGTGGACCAAGCCACGCTAAGCTGACCTGGACACCAGCCTGACCTGGAGACCATCCTGAACTTGATCAAGCTGCTCAAGCAAGCAGTTGAGCGGACTTGCTTGGCTGCTCAGCCTAGCACTAGACTAGTCCTGACACGTTCAGAACTCAAGCTTGACACGGTTAGACACGAGCTTGGCACATGCCCAAGCTGCTCAACAAGTAGCTTAGTGGTGCAACCACGCAGCTCAGTGGAGAACCAGACTCCTGCCCAGATCAGCAAGCACCCGGCCACGTCCCAGTCAGCATGGTTAAAGCTGTTGAACAAGCAGCTTAGCGGTGCAACAGGTGTGCTAAGCGGTGTACACCCAGACTTGACTTAGCCATCAAGCAAACTATGAAGTCACCAATGACATCACTTCAAGTAGCCCACCATAGGATTTTCAGAGTAGCTCACCATAGTTGGCCCCATAGCTCACAACTAGCTTTGGTGAGTCAAACATAAGGAGGTGACAAAGCTACTTGATCAAGTGACCAAACCCATGCTGAAGGGTTTGGTCAGCTGCTGAGCGGTGCTAACAAGCAGCTCAGCGGCTCTAGGGAACTTCTATAAATAGAGTCACATTTCATTCGAATCAAGAACATCATATCTCACATTTTCATTCACATGTTGCCTAGAAATTCTTCCCTGAAGTTCTCTTTTCTTGTTCATAGTTCTTAGGAACTTTATTTAAGTAAGTTTTGTAATTTTAGTTTATAATTCAAGAGGAGAAAAGGAGAAGGCAAATGAG
>NC_032009.1:15977446-15979138 GCF_001865875.1 Lupinus angustifolius | reverse complement strand
TGTTAATAAAAGGAACCCGAAAGGGAGTAAATAAATAAATGTCACTTAAATTTATTATTCTTTTGTTCTTTATTTATTTGTTTCTAACAACTAACTATTCATCACTTTTGTACATTAGAATACCATTAAACCGGTGTTGGAATTTATTCCGCAAAACCGAGATGGTATTCAAAGGTACTTAATAATTATGTGATAGGTAATTGCTTCGATACCATTGTACTGACGTTAGAATTTATTCTAACAAAGCCGAGATGTGGAAAAGAAGGAATAACTTATTTGCATGATTATTAAAAGTAAGCTGCAACTGGAATATTCTTGAAACCATTATACCGGCGTTGGAATTTATTTCAACAAATCCGAGATGGTGAACAAAGAATAAAACCGAGTTCACTTAATTAATCAAATAAAAAGGAAAACACACCAAAGAAGAGGAATTTCGGTCTCAACAAGTTGGCACCACCACTGCCGAACGATTTGTTGAGAGGGGAAGGCCTACCCCTCATAAAACCTTTCAACAATGATCATGCATCCTACATTTATTTTTACTACTTTTAAAAACATAGATATTTTGTTTTTCAAAGCTTATCTTAGTTGGGACACTTTGTTTATTATAAACATGGCTTTTTGAATAGCCAAGACCTCTTCGATCTGTTGAGTGTCTTTGATCACTTATGATCTTTTCCAAACTTTTACTACTCTAGTTTATTTTATTAAGTTCAAGCCTCAAAGTTGAAACTTTATTTTCAAGAGTGATACAGTTTTGACATGAAGATGATGATGGTTTGTTTCTAAAAGTATTTAACTTAGATTTTTTTTTTAGAAACATTTTAGTAAGTTTGACATATTCATCATGCAAGTCATTTAAAACAGTTTGTAATTCAGAAGAATATAGTTGAGTGTCATTTACCTCTTCATCATCAGAATGATGAGATGCCATTAAAAAGAGATGTGCTTATTCCTCATTTTCAGGTTCAGAGGCGGAACTAACGTCATTGTCTTCCCAAGCAATGTAGGCTCTTCATCCATTCTTTGTTTCATTCTTTCCTTTGAAAGAATTATTCTTTAGATTAGGACAATCCATCTTCATGTGACCAACTTTGCCACATTCAAAGCATGTGAAATTTCGGTTGGAAGTGGAGGCATCATTGTTCTTGGTGAATTTCCTTGTTTTTCTAATTCTAGCACCTTTGTTCCTCTTGAGGAACTTGCTGAATTTCTTCACAAAAAGACTCATGTCTTCCATCTCTTCCTTATCAGATTCATCTTCTGATGACTCGAATTTGTCCACTCTAACCTTGAGAGAGATATTCTTCTTTTTCTTTTCCTGTTCTTCATGTTGGTCAAGTTGGCTGAGTTCTAGTTTGTGTTCCGACAATTTTCCAAACAATGCAACCAAAGACATTTTCGATAAACTTTTCTTTTTAAAAATGGCTGTTACCTTGGGTTGCCATGTTCTGGTGAGTGATCTTAGAGCTTTCAAGTTCAAGTTACTATTTGATAGGACCTTACCAAGAGCAAGAAGGTGATTTCTGAGATGAGTAAATCTATTTTGAAGATCCAGAATCTTCTCTTCTGGTTTCATACGAAACATTTCGTATTCTTGGGAAAGAGTGTTGAGTCTAGATAGTTTTACCTCCTCCATTCTTTCATGTGTAGTCTCTAGAGTATCCCACATTTCTTTCACAGATTTGC
>NC_032009.1:15956910-15977346 GCF_001865875.1 Lupinus angustifolius | reverse complement strand
ATATGGTCCTTCTTCAATTGCGTTCCATATATCCAAGTCTTGAGATTCTATGAAGATTCTAATTCTGATTTTCCAGAAATCATAGCACTCTCCAACAAAGCTTGGAGGGCGGTTGATATTGGAACCTTCTCCTAGGAATGATCTTGAGGCCATCTTTGAGATAAGATCAAGTTTGAGAATATATTACTCAAAAATAGCTATGTTGCCAATTGTAAGAATGAGATTGCAACTAAGAGGGGGGTGAATTAGTTGACTTAAAATAATGGTCACTTTTTCTGTAAAATCAAGAGTTAAAGTGCAGCGGAAAATATATGCAGAAAATTAATAAGTAAAATCAAGGAGATAGGGGAGAAGAGAATACACAAGGATTTTTATACTGGTTCACTTTCTTGTCCACCGAAGGCTACGTCCAGTACTCTTGCATAAAGATTATGAGTTGCAATTACAATATCTCACCCCGAGATTTCTATGTACCTTACACACTCCTTAATCCTTTTCACTTTTGGAAAACACCTTTCCAAGTGATTCTAATCCCTTTTCTTATCACACCCCGTGAAAGAAAGTATTATGCAATAATAATGAAGAATGTTCAACAACGACAAAATTGCCTTTACAAGTATGAAAGTGATGTAACTTGCAATCCAAACAACTCTTTAGTATACTTAGTAATAATGCTCTTTATAAGTTTGTAAACTTGAAATAATTACTTCAAGTAACTCAGAAAAATTCTCTTTTGAAAGTTTAAGAACTGAGTGCAAAAGTGCAGAAAAATAGTAAGAGAATTTTCAGAATTTGTGTGAGAGTTGTATGAAAGTTGTGTGTTGTGATTGTGAGTTTCAATGCCTTTATATAGGCTTTCCAATCATCCAAAATGTTTCTTTGAAATGGTAGGAATTGATTGGATGAAAACATGTCTTTTAGGTTGAAACTCATTCACTTTGAATTTGAAAATCTAATTCAACAACTCTCAGTAATCGATTACAACATTGAGTAATCGATTACTCAAATATTTTGTCCACTGGTCATTTATTTTCGAATTAGAGTAATTGATTACAACAAGTTGAGTAATCGGTTACTCAACTTTAATAAAACTGGTAATCTGTTACTCAAAGACAATAATGGATTAATGTGATCGGTTTTAAGTTGCATAACTCTTTTTTCACACTCGTAACCTGTTACTTTGATGAAGTAACCCGTTACACACTATTTTTGAAAATTATTTTAATTATTTTGAAAGTGTTTCAATTTTCTTTTAAAAATAGTTTGAGCATTACTACTATTGTATAATCAAGAGTATAGGGTAGAAGTACCTATTTTAGACTTAGACTAAAAGTCTTGAATATCTTGAAGCTTGAATCTTCATTGTCTTTATAAGTATTCTTCTTTTTCTTCTTTTTGGTGATGTTGATGTCTTCATCAAAACCATGCCAAGGTTAGGAGGAAAGATCTTCTTCACAAATTTGCATACCTATATAAGTACCCGCTTAGTATTGTTTGATAATCTATAAGTAGTGCTAAAATTGATTTCTTCATATTTATATTGCAGACGAACAATCTAAAATATTCTATACTATAATCCAAGAAGTAAATCGTCAACAAGGTCATATGTTTTTCTTATATGGTTATGAAGGATCTGGTAAAGCCATATGTAGAGACCTCTAAACTATGCATTAAGATCTCAAAAACAGAATGTATTAATTGTTGCTTCTAGTGGTATAGCTTCTATATTATTAATGGGGGTAGAATAGTGCACTCTAAATTCAAGATACTTATATCAAGTATTGAGACCTTTGTTTGCAACATTCGTCAAGGCTCTGAACTTGTTGACTTATTGAAACAAACAAAGTTAATTATATGGGATGAAGCTCCGATGACAAATAAGTTTTGCTTTGAGGCAATTGATACAAAAGTTTTATCCACACATACTAAAGTTTTAGATCTGGTCCAAAACATGTATTTTCAGATAGATGGAGGTTTCAGTGTTGAATCCATTTTCATCATTAGGTATCCTGATAAGTCATTTTGTCATTTTTTGTTATGACTTTCCTCTATATTGTTTGGAAGTTTCAAATTATTTAATTTTCATATTATGTATATTCGATTTCGTCTAATGCAAAGCTTCAATGCTCTTATTTCGTTATTAATTTTTTCTAATTTTTTTATTTGTAATGATTAATAATGATGTTACAAATATATGGTTGAAGTTGTGATCTTCTTTTCAAGGTGTGAAAGAACTTTATCAATTTATGATATTTAGCTCCAATGCATCCTTCACTTCTTGGGTTTGATTTTGGGTTTGATATTTTCATGGTTGATTTGTTTCTACTTTTAAATTTTACTTCCCTTTTCTGGGAAGGGTACATGAATAATGAAGTGATGAATATTTTATTTATTTGCAAAGCTTAATAATTATGCTATAAATATATGGTCGAAATTGTCTTCCTCTTTTCAATTATTCATAGAATGAGTTATGATATTACAATTAATAAGGAAATATGTTGATATTTTATTTTGCTTAAAAAATAATAGACAATAAATTTATTTCAAAATAATCATTTTTAATACTAATTATTAAAAAGGATCTTAAAACATTTTCAATTAATATTATTCAATTATTTCTAAAACTGAAATAGTAGGAATTCAATCTTATTAAAACATTCTCAATTAATATCATCTAATCATTTTTAAAATTTTAAAACGCTAAATAGGGTATGTCCTAATTGCACATTTAAATATTAGATCTTAAAACGTTCTCAATTAATATCATTTAATCATTTTTTAAAACTTATATAGGACGAATCTATTGTTACTATTAATAGAAGGAGTTATGATATTACAATTAATAAGGAAATTTGTTAATATTCTATTTCGCTTAAAAAATAATAGACAATGAATTTATTTCAAAATAGTCATTTTCAATACTAATTATTTAAAAATATCTTAAAACGTTTTCAATTAACACTATTTAATTATTTTTAAAACTTAATTAGTTGGAATTCATTCTTATTAAAACATTATCAATTAAAATCATCTAATCATTTTTAAAATTTAAACACTAAGTAGAATATGTAGAAATTATACATTTAAATAGTAGATCTTAAAACATTCTCAATTGATATCATTTAATCATTTAAATAGTAAGAAGTCATTTTATTTTTAATAGAATGAGCTATGATATTACAATTAATAAGGAAATCAGTTGATATTCTATTTCAATTAAAAAATAATAGACAATGGATTTATTTCAAAATAACCATTTTTAATACTAATTATTTAAATAGATCTTAAAACGTTCTCAAATAATATTATTTAATTATTTTTACAACTTAAATAGTAGATATTCTATTTTGTCTCATTTGGGTCTCTTTCAAATTGTTATCTTTTATTTTGTCTAAGAAATTTAATTAATATCGTTCATTGGAGTTGAGTTGTTTTATTGATAAAAATATAATAATTTTATAAAACTGGACTTGCATTGGTAATATGGGTAATACATGTGTTCTTAATAATGCAAATGTACGGGACATGTACGTTTTAACTATACGAATGTGCGGGTAATATGTGTATTCTTAGCAATGTGAATGTACGGGTAACATATTTGTTTTAACCAGTAAAATGTACCGCCACATGTTTGTTCTTAACCATACAAATGCACGGGTAATATATATGTTCTTAATAATGTGAATGCACGGGTAATATATATGTTCTTAATTATGTGAATGCACATGTAATATGTACATTCTTAATCATGCGGTAAAAAAAATACCGCTCATGTAAATGCACGAGTAGCTTCTAGGATGCATATAATAACTTACGACACATTTTTTCTAGGCCATAGATTTTGTCCACTTGAGATAATCCCGTCTAAACGGAAAACATTTAAAATTGTAGGATTATCTCTCAGTGTGAGTTTTATGTTATAGGCCAACATTTAAATTACATTTTACAATTATAATTGTGATTAATTTTTTACAATTGTAGTAAATGCAACATAATCTTTGCAACTGCAGTTTAAAAAACAACAAATTATAGACCAGAGAAAGATAAGGCAATGTGTATGGGGTGTAACTACGACGGGGAGACATTGCAAAACTTGTGATACATGTCACTTGCCTTGTTTACTATGCAAACCACTCTGTCTCTGCTTAGTTGTAACACAAACTGCCCCAACACCTTGTGGCTTTGGCTTACTAACGCCCCGACTTGAGATGGATGGATTGAGGAATAATCCTTAGCACTCAAAGTCGTTGTCAAGATATCTGCAATGAAAATATATGCAGAAGTTTGATTAAACCTCTAGAGCATTCTTCTCTCATTGTATGACAATTCAACTCAATGTATTTTATTTTTCATGGAAAATTGGATTGGAAGCAATTTGCAAAGCTAAATGATTGTCACAATACAACAATGAAGGTGAAGGATATGAATATTGCAGATCCTTACTCAAATTATGTTAACCAAATAATTTTACATGTTGTTAGTAGTGTTATTGCTCTATATTCACCTTCACAAGAAGCTCTGAATAGAATTCTCTATTTATTGCATCTATATCAATATATTCACTATTATTGGTTTACCTTGGTTACCTCAATACCATAATATCCTACTTTTTTAGAACTTGGAAAGTATTGTCAATAAGAACTTACAAGTTTATACACTAATTCTCCAAAAAAATTATAATTTTCCAAGTGTTATACATCATATTATGATAAATAAATCATCTAAAACCAACAAGAAATTGATCTACTTGATACATGTTTATTTTCCCTCTATCAAAACTATAGTCGGAGTAAACAAAAGCTATTACAAATTCTTACTTTTGATTTTCATTCCCCCTTTTAGTTGATCCATAGCTATTACCAGATTATTTCATACCTCCTTTAGTCACTAAATAAATTAATCTACCTTCTTTTCTATTTGATTTAAGTTTGGCTTGTCATTGTTGATTTCAAATGATCTTTCCTTTTGACTTTCTTTGGAAGATATTATCACCATATTGGTTTCTCCTCTTTCAAGTTTCCTTACAACCTTCTTTGAAGTGCTTCTCATTATTAATTTCATATAATCCTTCATTCTGACCTCCATTGGAGGATATTTTCACTACATTGGTTTCCCCTCTTTCAAATTTCCTTCGCTACTTTTCTCCATGTTCCATAACATTGACATCACCAAATTTGAACTCCATAATTATTATTAAAAAATGACCCAGTGCATGAGGCTTCCACTTAGTGGGTTCTAGGAGTAGATGTACACATACTTATCTTACAAGACGAGAGGCTGTTTCCGGGATTTTTTCAATCATATGACCCACAGAGGTATTTCACTCAATTGACTGTAATTCATATTCACTATTGTATAGGAACACATACTCATGGAAAAGTAGACAGAATATAACAATCCTGCACATACGAAAATTATAAACCCATCTTACAGAAGTTAATAAATTCAAAGGAAACCATCTCTACAAGCAAAGGAAAAACATTAGTTAATATAAAAGCAACACACTACAACAGAAATAAGGTAGACAACAAACAAGAGTCTATAATAGAATATGCAATTATAGACCCATTCTTGTCAACACTAGATGATCAAGGAAATTGATCAAGCAAGCCAAGCCATCATCTCAAGTTCAGCGTTGCCTTCTTCTTCTTTTGTTGTTTCTTCAGAAGAAGGGAGAACCGAGCAAATCCGAATTTCTTCCTCTTTGCAGAAAACTGCTTCTGACTATTCTCTTTCTCAACTTGCCTGTCAAAGGATGGATCATCATTTTGCTTGCCAAGCATCTGCCCCAATGAAACCTTCCGTTTCACCGAGCTTCTTTCCCTATGTATCTTGCCTTCAAACTCTTCTGGCAGCATCAGCTTCCTGCTCAATATTTGCCCTATTGATAAGGTCGACTTGAGAACTGGCTTGGCTTCATCATTTGCCAGGTTCAGCCCATTCACATCAAATAACTGAGAATCTCTCCGATGCTGAGATTGATAAGAATTTTTAAACTTGGTAGCATTATGTATAGAAGAACGCCTTTTGTATCCGTCAGAGCGCCACTTTCTTAAAGCTTCTTCAACCACTAGCTTTCCTCTATTTGCAGCCTCCACCCTTTCTAGAGCTTCTTCCAGGGCCATCTTGCTAGTTTTAACTTCTTCTGTTGCTTCCTCTACCTTTTTCAAGATGTCCATTTTGGATAAATTTGCTTCATCAACTTGATACATAGCATTTAAAACTCTCTTCTTAGAATGTTCCTCTGCAGCCCGGGCTTTGCTTGTCAGGGAAGTATACTCTTCGAAGGAAATAGTGACAGCTTCATGATTTTGCATACAATCTCTGGTCGAACTCTCATGATGAGATAAAGCTTTGATTTCTGCAAGGGCAGAAGCTTCTGCTGCTCTAGCAGCTTCCTTCATTTTTCTTGCAGCAACCAACCTGATTTCAGCTGTGCTTATCATAGCTTTTGTCTGATCAATCTCAGACACTGCTCTCAATATTTCTGATTTCGCAACTTCTCCCATTTTTCCGAAATGATCTGCCTCGGAACTCAACCACTGGAGCTCTCTTGTAATATCTGAAGGATCGTCTAAACCACCTTTAATTTCAGCATCTTTTGCCATATGCAGTTTTAGTCTAGTCTGGTTTAACTCTTCCTCGAGAGAAGATATTTTTGAAGAATTCTGGGTTAACCTCTCTCGGGTTTTCTCAAGAGAGATCCTTTCCTTTTCTAACTTCTTATTAAGTGATTCAACAGAAACTCGGACGTCCGAAATATCATTTGTAGTTCTGTTCAGATTAAATTTCGCCTGCTTCAGTTCCATTAGTATTAACCCTGGACTTGGTGAAGGGTATCGGCTACAATCTTCCGTTGGATGCTGAAGAACATGACATACTTGGTTTTCCTTATCTTCTTTCTCCTCCACAGAAGATATATTATCACATACACTCATCTCAAGATTCAAATTCATTTCTGCTTCTTCCTTCTGCACCTTTGATTTCAAATCTTCCACAAGCCTTTTAGTACTTTCTAACTCTTTTAAGACATCAAGAGTTTCCCTTTCTTTCAGGATCAGTTCTTTCTCAAGTACTGCTGCTTGCTCCTCCAGTTTTCCAGCGTCAAGCTCTTCCGTGTGGGGCAGCTAAAAGAAGTGAAACTTTCATTATTTAATTCAATGAAAATGCATAAACATAAGTATTAAAAAGGGTAACTCAGCACACGAGACTCTCATGTAGTGAGATCTGGGAAGGATAGATGTCTGTAGCTTCACCCGGAAACCGAGACGCTGTTTACAATTATAAATATTAATTGTTTTTAGATCCAATTCCCCTTAATTGTTTAGATCCCCTCATTAGCTGGCTCTATATAAAAAAAATCACTACTAAATTAATCACAAACTACAAAATTAATAATAAAAAAATCAATGATAAAAAAGGAACAATTTTTCTTTCAATAACAATCTGCATAGAGCAAACAGCAAAATGAGCTCACACAAAAATAGACAAACAATTTAAGGAACTGTAATAATTACTCTCAAATTTATTTTATTTTATTGAAAAAATAAATAAATTTCACAACCACAAAGGTTCAACCTTTAAAAAACTACCAAAAAATTGTCATTTTTCATTTCTACAATGTTGTTACTAATCGAATCAGAAACATTTCAAAAGAAAGATAGAGTATATTTTTAGAAACAAGTTACCTCAACAAACACGAACTTGTTATTATTATTGTTATTGTTGGGAATGGGTTTCCAGTAACCAACACCGCCGAATCGTGTGACGGCTTCTTTCACCGATTCAAACGGCGCCGATGTATCAATCTCGGCCCACCGACCGCATTCCTCTCTCTCCTTCTTCGCCACGGCGTCACCACCACCACCACCACCTTGGTCTGAACCTGGTTGACTCATTGACATATCGGAGATTGCAGCATAAACTTAACTTGAATCAGAATCAGAAGAGAAAAGAATGTGAATGAAGAAAAGGAAAATAGAGAGGGTTCAGTTTTAGTACTTAGCTACTAGGTAATGGTGTTTAGAGAATTTGAAGGATGCAAAAACAAAAAAGGTATATAGGTGGTGGTGTTTGGAGGAGTAGGACATTAAAAGGAAACGTAATAACTTTAATTTAAATCCTTTTATTCAAAATGTCCCAAAAAATGTTATGCAAAAAATGTGACATGAATTAAAGGGTAAGAAATTTATTGGTTATAGAAAAAATTGTATATCAAAATCAGCAATTTTATTGTCTGTATAAGACCTATTTGGATTTTGGATTTCACATAGTAAAAGAAAACTTCATTTAAATTTTTGTTCGAAATGACAATGACAATTAATTATATTCTTTTAACATATCAAAAATATTAATTCTTTACAATAATGAGGTGAACAACAAATATTGTTTATATAAATAATAAATCAATCAAACTTAATGGTGGATTTTAAAAGCCAAGGTGTTGGTCTAGTAGTGTAAGACCCTACTAAATTATTATGATGAATAAAATGTCAAAAGTTTATTTCTTGGGAACCATACTTGTTGGGAGGGGCAGCCACAAACTCCGAAAAAATTAATTTTTTATCCAACAAGATGAGAAATAATACAAAAATTGTGGGCTTTAAAATTATGCATCTACCAATTTTTCTCCAAATATAAATTAAAATATTTCACTAAAATGTTGTCAAAATTTATTATAAAAATAAGAAATTTGACCTATATGTTAGATTTTTAAGATATTTAGATTTTTTAATAAGGACAAAAATAGTATTCATTACATATGGAATAGATTTTTATATATATATTTTTTGAAGTTTTTATATTAGATAATGTTTGTTTTGATATTAATCATTTGTCTTCTATAAGAAAATAGTATAATAAAGATTTAAACATTAAACGGTCAAGTCTAGTCTAATCATGTCTTCCGTGCTGATCCAAAGCCACTGCCTTTATTTTTTAAACCCATGTATTCGGGGCCCGCACCACAGATACACAGGCTCATGTCAACGGTAACAAATACCTCGTTAATGACATAAAAAAAGAAAAATAAAGAAAAGTAAATATATATGAAACACGTCAAAGTTATATGAGGATAAAATGTATTCGGCTAGAGTTTGAGTTTTTATGTTATGAGCTCATTATTTATTATTAGAAAAAGATGTATACAATGATAATATAAGAATTTTTATATTATTATTATATTATTTATTATTTATTTTTAATTATTTTGATTTTTTGAAAAATAATTCAAATGAATTATGGATGATACAATAACTATGTACAAATTTTTATATTATTATTGTATAAATATTACATTCATTCATTCTTTATAGGCGAATTATTATAAACTCTTAATTGTAAGTGATATATCCAAAGAGTTGATGACAATATTTATTATTTATTATTTATATGTTAATTATTATTAATTCTTAATTACAATTAATATGTATATATGAATTATATATTAATTGCATAAAAAACTTTAGGGTGACAATGTAAACCTTTCAACAGTGTTTCCAATAAGTTTTAAAGTAAATTATATTAATATATTATGAGTTTTAATAAAATTATATAAATTGTTAGTGCATTATTTTTTTTTACATGTATAAATTATCCATGTTTATGTATATGCTTTATACTAGCTATCTATGTTCTATTGTATATACATACAATATACTAACAAAAGAATGAGTGATGAATGTAATCAATTTTTCTGCTTCGATATTAGAATGTTATGCAGCGGAAATATTGCAGAAAAATCACCAAACAAAAACTCCAAAATAAAAGAGATATAGTAGAGAGAAGAGAGAAAGAACACATACTTTTTATATTGATTTACATTCTTGTCTACCGAAGGCTACGTCCAATACTCTTACGGCACAAGAGATTTATTTACTAGATATCTTGAGTTTTAATTATATTTTCTCTTCCCGAGACTCCTTTTACCTTACACACTCACAATTACCTAACACCCTTGGAAATCAACCTTTCCAAGTCATCTGTTTCCTCTTCTCACCACACCATTGTGATGACAAGTTTACAACAAGTTTTGAATAATAAATTCTATAGCAGGATTGTCTTAACAAGATATAACAATTTTATAACTTGCAATCCTCTTACTCAATATGTAAGACTGAGATTGCAACTAAGAGGGAGAGAGGTGAATTAGTTGACTAGAAATTATGACCACTTTTTCTGCAAAATGAAGAGTTAAAGTGCAGCGGATAATATTGCAGAAAATAAACAAGAATAAATCAAAGAGGTAAGAGAGAAGAGAGTACACAAGAATTTTATATTGGTTCACCTTCTTGTCCACCGAAGACTATGTCCAGTACTCTTGCAGCACAAGAGATTTTCCACTAAATATTATGAGTTGTAATTACAATATCTCACCGCGAGATCTCTATGTACCTTACACACTCATTAATACTTATCACCTTGGAAAATACATTTTCAAGTAACTCTATCCCCTTTCTATTCACACCCTGTGAAAGAAAGTAATTACAATGAATGAAGAATTTGAATGATGACTTGAATTGCCTTTACAAGTATGAAATATAATAACACGTGCAATCCAATCAACTTAGTAATAATGCTCTTTAAGTTTACAAAACTTTGAAACACTTTACTTCAAGAAACTCTTACTTCAAAAACTAAAAAAAAATAGCTTTGAAAGTTTGAGTTCAAGTTGCTGGAAGTGCAGAAAATTATTTTAGAAAAATGTAGGAAAGTTGTGAGGAAAGTATGTGAAAGAGTTATGAAAGAGTTGTTGAAAGTGTTGTTTTCATTGTGAGTTATAAGACATTTAAATAGGCTTTCCAATCAGTCATTGTGCCTTTATGAAAGAGTAGGAATTGTTTGGAATGAAGGCATTTCATTTGGGATGAAAACCCTTGAGTTTCAAATCTGAAAAACTGATGTAACAGATCTCAGTAACTGATTACAACAAGTGGGTAATTGATTATCCAAACATCCGTTTTGAAAAATTACATTGAGTAATCGGTTACTCAAACTTTATGTCCAACAATGAATTTAAAATTCAGTTAAGAGTAATCGGTTACTCAAATTTGAGTAATCGGTTACTCCAATTCAAATTTTGTTGGATAACTGATTCTCACTCATGTAACTTGTTACTCAAATTTCAATAACCTGTTACACAGTATTTTGAAAAATGTTTTCATTTAAAACTTAAAGTGTTTCAATTCCTTTTAAAATATTTTGAGCATTACTACTTTAGTATATTAAAGAGTGATAGAAGTACCTATTTAGACTTAGACTAATTGTCTTGAAACTTTAATCTTCTTGGTCTTCATAAGTAATCTTCCTTTTCTTCTTTTTGGTGATGTTGGTGTCTTCATCAAAATCTTGCCAAGGTCAGGAGCAAAGATCTTCTTCACACAATATACTCAGTATATAATGCTCTTGAAAGTAGTTAAGTTTGAAAACTTTATAACTTTGCACTTGAAGCAACTTCAGTAAGAATTTGAAAGTTTAGAACAATAGTTTCAAGAGAAAGTGCAGAGAATTGTATTTGAAAGTTGTGAGTAATTCGTGTATTAAGTATGTTTCAAATGTGAGTCTTAATGCCTTTAAATAAGCTTCCAATCAGGCAATATACCCTTCCATGAAGTTGAGGCATGATTGGAATGAAACCCATTGAGTTTGGATGAAAGTTGTTTAGTTTGGATTTGAAAATTTGGTTATAACAGCTTTGTGTAATCGGTTACACCAAGATGTAATCGATTACCCAAAATCCCTATTAGAGAAATAATTGGTTACTACAATGCAGTAATCGGTTACATTATGTAAAAAATTGTTGTGTAACTTTTTACTTAGTTAGGTAACATGTTACATAGTGTGAGTAACATGTTACATAGTGTGAGTAACATGTTACTCACTGTTAAACTATCCAAGTAACTTGTTACCTAAGTCTAGTAACCTATTACTCAGGTCAGGTAACATGTTAATGGGAAGAGAAGAATCATTTAAAGCAATCATATATATATATATATATATATTATTAATTCCTTACCAACGAGTTTAGAGTTATCAGATACCTTAATGTCAATGATGCATTTGTTGTGGTAGAAAGCCACATGGAACCCTTTGTCACACAGTTGACTAATGCTTAGTAGATTGTGCTTGAGTCCCTCTATTTATAGAACTCATTCTATTGTAGTAGAAGGTGGCTTCCCGACTCTACCAACTCCAAAAATTCTTCCTTTATTATTGTCTCCATATGTGACATAGTCATTGTCCATTGGAGTAAGGACATAAAACTTCCTTTTGTCACTCGTCATACATTTTGAGCAGCCATTATTCAAATACCATAAATCACCAGCGGCTCCCAAATATTTATGTAAAATAGGTTAAGTAATATTAGGTATCAAATTCAGTTTGGGTCCTTGAGGGTTAGGTGTATGCCCATGATTTTTACAACAAGTGCAAATGGGTTGATGTTTTTGTATCCTTGTTCTAGATTTAGAAACTTAATGAGTATGGATACTTTGTTTTTGAAAAATAATTTTTGTAGTCACTTCCTTTTTCTTACTTGAGAAGGTTTTGAAAAACCAAGACCTCTACGGTCGATGGAGTGTCTTTGCATTTTGGACACATTGTCCAAGTTTTTACTATCTTGTTTATGTTCTTGAGTTCTATACTCAAGGTAGAAATCTTTTTTTCAAGAGTAATACAATTTGGACAAGAGGAAGAAGAAAGCTTGTTCCTGAATATGTCTAATTCATTTTTATGTTTTAAACAAAGTTTAGTGAGTTTAATATATTCACTATGCAATTAATTAAAAGTATTTTTTAACTCAAAAAGAGATGACTTATCTAAAACTTCAGTTTCACTTACCCCCTCATCATCATATGATGAGATGCCATCAAGGATAGATGAGTCTGCTCCTTATTCTCTGATTCTAAAGTGGAACTTGTGTCATTGTCTTCTCACGCAATGTAGGCCCGTCTTTCGGTCCTCTTTTCCGATTTCCCTTTGAAGCGATTTTTTTTAAGTGTAAGGCAATCCATCATCATATGGCCAGATTTTCCACATTCAAAACAATTGAAGTTTTGAGTTGAAGTGGAAATTTCATTGCTCTTGATGAATTTCCTTGATTGTCTAGTCTTGACTCTTTTATTCATTTTCAGAAATGTGTTGAACTTCTTCACCAACATGCTCATATCATCCTTTTTTTTTCTGATTCGTCTTCTGAAGATTCATATACTTCTGCCTTTTCCTTAAGAGAAATATTTTTCCTCTTCTTTTCGTGTTCCTCATAGGGATGACAATGAAAATCGAACCTGTGGGTACCCGTCCGAACCCAATCCAAATTTAACGAGTGAAACCCGTTGTTATTGGGTTCGGGTTTTACCCGATGTTAATTTTCGGGTTCAGGATTGGTACATGTAGTACCCTACCCCAAACCCGCCCTGAACCCGTCACAGTTAATAAATTGTTTTATATTCTAATCGTAATTTTGTGCCAAAGTTAGAAACAAAGAAGTTGGGACTTCGGGTTTGTCCCAAAATAAGATAGTTTGAAGACACATTTTTATTTGTTTAGCCAACTATTGCTTCATTTATTGGCTTTGGTTTTGTTTTATAAATTGCTTGCCTTTAGCCAGCTAATGTTTGAATTATTTTGGGTTTCCTGTTGGGTTTCAGGTAACTCGAAACCTGACGAATTCAGGGATGGTAGTGTTAATTTTTACCCCACAAAGTTCGGGTTCGGGTTTTGGATTTCGGGTTCATGGTTAGGTAAGCATAAACCCGACCCAACCCACCCTGTTGCCATTCCTATTCCTCATGTTGATCAAGTTGGCTTATTTTCAACTCATGTTCCTACAGTTTACCAAAGAGTGCAGCCAAAGAAATTTTTGATAAACTTTTCTTTTCACAAATGGTTGTCACTTTAGGTTGCCATTATCTAGTTAGTGATATTAGAACTTTCAAGTTCAAGTCACTATTTGACAGCACCTTTCCCAATGCAATCAAATGATTTGTAAGATGAGTAAACCTCTTTTGGAGATCAAGAGTTTTCTCTTCTAGTTTCATGCGGCTCTTGAGAGAGTATTGAGTCTATACCGTTTGACTTCTTCAGTCCCCTCGTGTATGGTTTCTAGAGTGTCCCATATTTCCTTTTCCATTTTGCAATTTGACACTCTACATAATTCATCAATTCCAAGGGCTAAAGTGAGGATGTTTTTGACCTTGAAGTCATATTGGACTTTCTTCTTATCCTCATCATTCCAGTTTGATTTAGGTTTAACTCCCCTTAAACTATTGATTACTATAAAAGGTTCATAGGGTCCTTCCTCAATTGCATTCCAAATATCAAGGTCCTGAAATTCTATAAAGATTCTCATCCTTATTTTCCATAAGTAATAGCATTCTCCAACAAAACTTGGAGTGCGATTGATGTTGGAACCTTCTCCCATAAAGGATCTAGAGGCCATCTAAAAGTTTAGGATCTTTGGGAGTAACTTACCCAAACTAAGCTTTGGTGCCAATTGTAAGTATTAGATGAAAACTAAGAGGGTGGTGAATTAGTTGTATGGAGTGATGGTCAATTTTTATGCATTAAGATCAAAATGTTATGCAGCGGAAATATTGCAGAAAGATCACCAAACAAAAAACTCCAAAATAAACGAGATAAAGTAGAGAGAAGATAGAAAGAATACAAATTTTTTATATTGATTCACCTTCTTGCTCATCGAAGGCTATGTCTAATACTCTTGGAACACAAGAGATTTCTTTACTAGATATCTTGAGTTAAAATTATAGTTTCTCTCCCCAAGACTCCTTGTACCTTACACACTCACAAATACCTAACACCATTGGAAAACAACCTTTCCAAGTTCTCTTTTCCATTCTCACCACACCATTGTGATGACAAGATTACAATAAGTTTTGAAGAATAAATTCTATAACAGAATTGTCTTTACAAGATATAATAATTCTATAACTTGCAATCCTCTTACTCAATATAGAACTTTGCACTTGAAGCAACTTTAGAAAGAATCTAAAAGTTTAGAATAAAAGTTGGTAGAGAAAGTGCAGAGAATTGTATTTGAAAGTTGTGAGTAATTTGTGTATCAAGTATGTTTCAAATGGGAGTCTTAATGACTTTAAATAGGCTTCCAATTAGCCAATATACTCTTCCATGAAGTTGGGACATGATTGGAATGAAACTTATTGAGTTTGGATGAAAGTTGTTCAATGTGGATTTGAAAATCTGGTTATAACAGCTTTGTGTAATCGGTTACACCACGATCTAATCGATTATCCAAACTCCTTGTCAGAGAAATAATCGGTTACTACAATTTTATTATCAGTTACACTATGTAATTAATTTGTTCGGTAACGTTTTACTGAGTTAGGTAACCTGTTACATAGTCCCAATAATATGTTACCTAACTCTAGTAACCTGTTACTCAAGTCAAGTAACCCGTTACTTAGTATTTTGAAATGTGTTTTACTTTCTCTAAGAGTTTTCAATTTCATTTGAATATAGTTTTTGACTTTCATTTGAGCATTGCTTACTAATCATATTAGAGTGTAAAAGATAGAAGTACATATTGAAGACTTAGACTCTATTGAAACTTGATCTTCTTTTGTCTTTAACATCTTCTTCCTTTTTCCTTCTTTTTGTGTGATCTTGGTGTCTTCATCAAAATCATGCCAATGTGAAGAACAATATATTCTTCACATGAATCACTTCATTATTTTTGGTCTGTTACAATACATTAATATTTCCACGAAGATATTGCTTAAATAACTCCTATATTATATCTAAAAATAATGACGATGTATTGAATCATATACTATTTGGACTTGTCTCTACTATAAATAATATTTTGTTTAACTTAATTATTATACTTATCATACTTTTGTTTAAAAGATTACACTATCTTCCCTAAGAGGGGTGAGTATAATGTATATATTTAAATTAGGGAGTTTGTAAATGTGTAGAAAAAGAATGGATGATTTATGTATTTTCAGTAAAATTCAATGCATGTGAGTGTAATTTACTATAAGTTGTAATACACATTTATTTTATTAAAATATATATTAACATTAATAATTAATCTATGTATAAAAATTATATACTCAATTAACATTTATTTATCAACTTTCAAGGACAACTTCTATATAAATATTAATGTGGATAACAACTATAATATTTATTTTTCATGTATGTACATATTTCATTCATTCCATATCTTAGGTACTTCCTGATATTAGCATTCGGATTAAGAAATCAATAGTTTGATTTCTATTTTATAATATTTTTACTAAAATATATTTATTTATTCCATTCTTTTATTTCTTTACATGTGTATTAATCTATCGATATGTGTACTAGTCTGTATTCATATTTCTACCAATTATTAACATGTATTCCATATCTTTTGATTACTTAATTTTTTATGATTTTTTAAAATCTTCTTATATTTTAGAAATTTAACACACATATATACTTTATTTCCAATCATATTTTTATTTATTACTTTTTTCACCTTAATTCTCTATTTTTATTTAATATAAACCAAAAGTGGGGATTTAAATTAGGTTATTATAGTTTAGTCATATTAAATTTTTACGTCATTTAATATTTTTCCAACTACGTGTAAAACCTTAAAACATTAAAGAGAAATGAAATGGATATAATATTCATTTCACTAAAAAAATTTGGCAGTTCAAATTACCAAGTGCAAACTCTTTATTGAAAAATGAGTCATTTAATTCGTTGATGGTATGAAATGATAATAACATATTTTAAGTAAATAGTGATTTCTCAACAATTTGATTAAATTAGTTATTTTTAATATATTTTATAATACATGATAAAGAATATTTTGATTCATATTTGTGATCATTAAATACTATTTTTTATTTTTTATTTTTTTGGGATTAAATTAGTATACACGAAAACTTTTAAATAATAAAGTAGATATTCACTTAATACATTTTTAGCTAAACATTAGAAAAAAAGTAATACAACCAAAATTTTCAAACAAAACCAAAAACTACAAAAATGTGATGATGTATATACTTACACCGGACTAATCAATCTACAAAAATTCAGAGGAGAATCAACTAACTTTTGTATCTTCAGTCAAGGATAGTTTCTACGTTTATTGGAGAGAAAAATTGTTCTACCAAATCTAGGCAAAAAGGATATGTCATGTGACAATCATGACATTAAAATAAGACCATTAGATAGTTTGAGAAATAATTTTTTAAACACTATGAAGTAACATTATGTTAAGATTGCATTTCAAAACAAATTGACAATGAGAAGAGTAGCCCAACAAATATTTAAACTATTCCCTAGATAATGAGGTAGGCAATATGAGACTTACTTTCTAACATGCCCCCTCCATATAAGCCTGCCGGACCAAGCGAATGGTTACCTTTAACCCATAACTAAAGGGCATCTTTTGGCCCATGACAACCAGAAAAAAGTTAGACTCTGACTCTAATACCATATAGAAAAACAATTAGTGTGTAAAATCTGATTGATGAAAGTGTTATTTACAAAGGTATTTATACACTGAAAATAGTAACAACAGAGTAGATAGTTCCTGAATTTATGGGACTATCTCAACAACATACAAAAGGCTAGGTAAAAGATCTTTGAAGAATTCAAAGAGTGCCTATAATTGAGGGATAAAATATCAGCTTGTTAGCTCCCGACAAGCGGAAGGATGGGACGAACTTGAAGCTTGGGACGAAGAAAAACAAGACGATATTTGGCTAGAGGCTTGGTATAGATATTGGCCAACCGGTCCATAGATGATACATGATAGATGTTGAGAGTGTCAAATTCAGCCTGTTCATGGACAAAATGGAAATCCAAAGCAATGTGCTTCGACCTAGTACTTATGATCAGATTCTTACTCATGAAAATTGCTCCAACATTATCACATAATAATAAGGGGGTTGATGGATAGGAGCATGGAGGTCGTGAATGAGGTATTTGAGCCACAATAGCTCAGCGGTAGTGTATGCAAGGGAATGATACTCAGCTTCTGTACTAGAGCTAACTATAACTCTTTGTTTTCGAGAAGTCCAACTGATAAGATTGGAACCATGGAAGATGGCATAGTCGTACTGAGAGTGGCTATCATCCGTGTCCAAAATCCAGCTTGCTTCAGAGTAAGGCAGAAGAGATTTGGCCGTGGTAGGAGTGAAATGAATGCAATGAAGTAGAGTCCCTTTCAATTACCACAAAGTTCTTTTCATTGCCTGCCAATGAAGAGTAGTGGGTGAGTACATAAATTGGAAAACTTGGTTGATGGCATAGGCAATGTCGGGACGGATGATGGTAACATATTGAAGAGAACCCACAATCTGCTGAAAGAGCTTTGGATCATGAAAGCGATCACCGTGATGAGTGAGGCATGAGCTAGGATCAGAGGGTGTGGAAATGGGTGAAGCCTCAGTCATGTTGCTTCGTTGAAGAACATCCTGAATGTAGCTCTGCTGTGAGAGAGTGAGACCTATAGAAGTTCTGCTGATTTGCAAGCCCAAAAAATAATGCTAATTTCTGAGATCTTTGAGTGCAAACACCTGATGTTATTGAGTGATGAAGTTTTATATGTGAGTTGTATTAGTACTAGTGATGATCAAGTCGTCCACGTAAACAAGGATGTAGATAATTGAGTCGGAGAAGATGTGAACTAACAAGGAATTGCTCATTTAAAAGGATCAGAATATGTGAGTGTCAAGAAGAAAGGTATTATTTATATATATTTTCCGAGTACACTAACCATTTGAAAGAGCAATGGAGAGGACTTTAACATTGTGTTTTACTGAACACTTTTAATTAAGTAATTAGTTATTAATGAATTCATTAGAGAAATTAATCAGTAATGTTTTAGGCTAAACCTCAGTTGATTTTTATTCTTGTATTATAATATTCTTGCTTTCCCTATTTTTTCAAGATTTTTGGAGAATAAAAATTTCCAAGACGATTTGGTCATTTTATCGAGTTTTCACCCAGTTTTTGAGTTTCGTATCTCGGAATCGAATTCCGATTTCTCTGTTGGCTTCGAAATATTATTTATAGTCAAAATAGATACCAAGTTTGTCTGTAACTTATCTCTAGCTATTTTGCACCTCAAAATTCAAGTTTTGATATTTTGGTCAAAAAACCTAGATCAGTAGATCGTATATTTCCGGACGAAGTTATCTGGTAATAATCGAGCACGACTTCAATTGAGAAATAACGTCACATCAATCAAGTCGGAGTATTAATCACTTCATGGGTCAATGGCTTGTCAAACAAGCAAAGTTAAAGCTTCCATAATCCCCTAAATTACTCACCAAATCTCCTCATTCCACCACCATTAGACACATCACCTAAGCTAGCATAAATCTAGATTACCTATCATTAATTTTCAGATTTGAGAGAGGGTGAGGCTCTCCTATAAATACCTCACCCCATCCTCTCATTTTTACACTAATTCTCCTAAAGAAAGTTAAGGTATTATTTCTCTTTTTCTCTTCTCCATTTTTCTTCACATACACCATGAGAAAATCATGATATCATAGTATGTTATTCATGGAGTTGAGTTTGTGTTTTTTTTCTTTAAATATTTTGTAAGTCATGACTAAAGGGGATGATAATGAAATCATACGAACCTTTTTTTAGTTTTTGACTTAGGTAAAACTTAAAATTTCTTCCTTGTTCTTAGATGGAAAAACTATATCTTTGGACAAGGTTAGATGCGTTTATTTGTTTTAGAAATATTGGAAATCATTGTTAGTATTTTAATGTGTTTAAAGGTGATGATTTGAATATCAAAGGAACCTTTATTGTGTTTAAGAAAAGTTTATGTCTATTCTTGAAAGTTCAAAATGTTTATGAGTTTTTGTTGAAAAAAATTCATTTTTAAAAGGTATTATGTGTAAAAGGTTGTTTAGCATATGTTATTCTTTGATTTCCAAGTTAAAGTAATGATTTGGGATAAAAGATGATTTATTAAAGGCTTGACTTCATAAACTTACAGTGTTATCAAGTTTTGGATAGTAAAGTAGTAAAAGTGTTAACTTATGATTTATAGTTCATGACTATGATATCAACACCTATTAACCCTTGAGGTTATCCTAAAATTTGGAGGTGTTGAGATGATCATGAAATTAGTTATGTTTACTTTAGTAGCATACTTTAAATGGGGAGATTGACCTAAAAATCTTGACTTTATAAACCTAAAGTGTTATGAAGTCTGAGATAGAAAAATGATTTAAAAGTGTTGATCCTGGTTAAGTTAGCTTACTTTAAAGTGGTAAGATTGACATAAAAAGTCTTGATTTAAAAGTATTGATTTTGTTTAAGTTGGCCTACTTTAAAATGGTAAGTCTAGCTTAATAATATTACTTAAAATGATTAATCTTAATAAAAATGTTTTACTTGCAAAAGATAAGTTTTATGAATAGTTATCATTAC
>NC_032009.1:15906734-15956810 GCF_001865875.1 Lupinus angustifolius | reverse complement strand
ATGAAGTGGAAATACATGTCTAGAAAAATTTTTGTCTAAGGAAAGACTTGGTATTTAAGTGTATCTTTATGACCCACATCTCTTTCCTAGGAACTAACCTGGTTTATATCCACGAATTTTTACATAATTCCGTTATAATTTTGTTAAAACTTTACTTTAGAAAGTGTCGTTGTGTTGTAAGACTTTCAATGATAAATGATGATTCAAGAAATACCTAACCTTGAATCAAATGGATGAAAGCGATTAAGTTCATTTTAGATCGGAAGTTTTATTTTCGCATAAAATGTTATTTCGTAAGAATAATAATTATCAATGTGACCTAATTAGCGTTATTTTGATTTTAGCATGATGAAGATTATTTTTATTTTGGCATGATGAAGAGTTCGAGAAAAGACCCGACGAATTAAGCTCACCTGGAATCGAGGAAACAATCTGCACGACACACTCAGGTGAGAGAGAAAACATATGACACAGTGGTGTCCGAATATGCATCACGATCTTCAAACTCCCTCACAAGTTTGGAATTATCTTGGGTATTAAGAAAGCTTATACTTAATCAATTGTCTGTTTGTTCGGATTAAGTACAACAATATTTCTTATGCCAAATTATGTTAGGTTATGTTTATGTATGAAGATGCCTTGATTATTCCTTTTTAATATTTCTCAAATAATTATTCTAAGAATTATATGTATGAGATAATTTTTAAATTCAAGGCTTAAAACATGTGTTATAAATGAGAAAACTTTTCATTGAGAAAAGAAATTTAACTAAGTTTCAAGCTTTTCTCGCTTGAGCGAGATGGCTCTCACTTGAACGAGAAGTATCCAGAGAAAACGGGTTTTCTGGCTTGGGCGAGACAGCTCTCGCCTGAGCTGAAATATGCACAAAGAAAACTGGTTGTTTTCTTGCTTAAGCGAGACAGCTCTCGCTTGAGCCACAAGTGCCTTATAAAAATGATGATTCCCTTGCTTGAGCAAGATAGCTCCCGCTTGAGTGAGAGGGCTCCATACAGATAAGACTTCTTATGTCGTCTGAACGATAACTCTCACATGTGCGAGAGTCTAATGGCATTTTTTCCATCAAGAATTCATTCACTTGCAATCTTATTCAATAAAAACTAAAACACCTTTATTGGAGATAATGTTCTTTCAATAAGTAAATGTTGTAAAGATGAATAATTATATGAAATTCTTGGAAATGATACAAAACAAAGTTGCCAAATCTAAAGTGCTGTATGTAAAGAATTGCATGGTTAAGGACGAGGTCCGCCAGTGTTATATTATGCCCACGCAGCGAGATCGTTTGACCGTAAGAGGCTTGGCTTGAGAGCTGTCCAGGGTGATTCACCGATGATTCGTAGTGGTGTTGAGGTTTATTCTCTATGGTTTAAATGTTAAATTGGGGTCCCACTAGAAGCATTCCCGATGGGATATGTCTTAGGATGGGTAGATCATTATAAAAGATGGATTAACAGATTTAACTTGCTAACTTCGGTTAGTGTGCATATTCATTGTGAATAATGAAGTAGTGGAGAGGAAATTTACGGGAGAAGCCCCGAGATGTTGAGAGGGATGGTGATGGCAGTGATTTGTCAACAAAGTCTTGAGGGAGAGTCTAGGTGAGACAAGTCCCGTTTATTCCTGGATGAGGTATTCTGTTGGATCGGACAGTGCTCACATCACAAACTAGATGATCTCTAACAACCCCTCTTTCCAATCAGGACCGATGAGAGGGATGCGTAGAAAATGTTTGATACGACACCATCCTGAAATGGACAGTTCGTTGGAACAGATGGATCATATATATATATATATATATATATATATATATCCTTGAGAGGAATAAGTTTTGGTGTGATCAAATCGGCTTGTTATGAGACTTGTACTCTCGGTTATTTCCGAATAGTTATTGGGGGGATAATGGTGTAATGAGGTGGTCATATGCATTACATGCATACATGGTATTTATCGATATTGATTCTAAAATCATAAGTTTTATACTTAACTCATCATTAATACATGTGTGTATGATCATATGATATATCTATACTTGTTCTTTGTCTTGGGGTGATATTCTATGTAATTCCACGACGTCAATGATAAGTTTTTCATGTTTTACTCCCTCTCTTTCTTTTTGGTGTACTCGTCTACATCCATGTTTATATGGACAGATCGACGATGATCAGGGGCTACCGCTTTACTATGTCCCAGGATGGGGCATGGAGCGTTGAAGGAAACAGATACACCTACACTGGTCCCTGCGACCTGGAATTGGATCTCGTATGTGGTGGCTCTGTGTTGCATCTCATATTACGTAGTTCGGGAAGCATCGTTCACCCTACCAGAGTGATGGTTCATACCTGCCGGTCCATCCGCACCAGCTGAGGCACAAGGCAGATCGGAGGTTGTCAGGACCTGGCCCCAACCGGGATTCTCATCTACTGACACAATGTCAAGAGGGGCGGAAGGAGCAGGCATGGCTACTTCATCGGGGCCTAGGGAGTACACCCCGAAACCTTAATGGATTGGGCAGCAGATGAGGTGGTGGAGGACGAGGTCGATGACTATGTAGAGTTAATTTACATAGAGGATTCGGTGGAGGTTATAGAGATCTCTTCAGACTCGGAGATCGAGGAAGACCCGAGTGAGGTTTCCAATGCACCACTGGTCTAAGAGCTCTTTCTTTCTTTTGATAGGGAACCTGTGTAGGATACTTTTGTAATGCCAGCGCCCCCAATATTATTTTATTTTTATTTGTAATTTTAGTCTTTGTTAGGGGCAAAGTATAGACTCCGCCTTGTATTTTGTAAACCATGATGTATGTATTACAAATTCAAGAATTGATCACTGAGAAGTATTCAGAAAAGAATTTGTTTCATTCAATTACATTTTAAGTATTAAGAAATTATTTTCACAAAGGTTTGAAAATGTGAAGTCTTGAAAGAGAATAGATAAAATGGAAAAAATGATTTGTATGTTATATGTTACATTAAAGAAAAAAAATTACCAATTTTTCCAAGAGATTAAATATAGTAATTATGAAGTGATTTTCGGGGCGTTACAAGGACCAACCGAATTGTAGTCAGCTTAATAATCGGGTTGAATGTGTTAAAGAAAGCAATGCTTGCTTCTTGTCTTAATCCTTGGGCAACCAAATGAGCTTTGTGATGCTCAATTGAACCATCTGAGTGCTGCTTAATCCTAAAAATCCGTATACAACGAACAAAATTGACATTAGTAGGACAAGAAATAAGAGACCAAATGTTATTTCTCATGACAACATTCATATTCAGTTTTCATTGCTTGCTGCCAGCAAGGGTGTTGGATGGCTTGGGTGTAAGTGCGAGGCTCAATGGCTAAAGAGAAGAGAGTGGTGTTGAAAGTTTTGGGTTTCAAGGAGTTGGTTTGAGCCCTAGTGGTTATAGGATAAGTGTTATGGTCAACATGTCGATAATGGGATGTGGAGGGCTGGCTTTGTTTAGCACGTGATTGTCGTTGCTCGATTTGAGGGAAAACAACTCCATTGTTGGAGTTTGAAGATAACCTATTAAATGACCGATTTGTAGTAAAAGTAGAGGAGCTAGAGAGAATCGAGGTCGAAGTGGTGGTGTGAGGCACGACAATAGTGTTGTGAGCATGTTCCTGTTTGAGGCGAGCCTCCTCTTGAAGAATGAGACCAACTAGATCATCAACAAAGACATAGGATGACAACGGCGATTGTCGTTGCTGCGATTTGAGGGAAAAACAGCTCCATTGTTAGCGTTGGAAGGCAACATGTTAAATGACTAATTTGTAGTGAGCATAGAGGAGCCAGAGAGAAGTGAGGCCGGAGTGGTGGTGTGAGACATGACAATAGTGTGGCAAGCATGTTGTTGTTTGAGGCGAGCCTCCTCTTGAAGAAGGAGACCAACTAGATCATCAACAGAGACATCATTAGATTTCATCATGCATGCGGCAGAGAAAGTACCGTAGGAGGAATCAAGGCCACTTAAGATGTATCCAAGGAGATCTTCTTTGGAGATGGGATGAAGATTCTTTGCAAGGGAGTCAACAATGGAGCGTTTTCGCTCAATCTATTCTAACATAAAGAGGGAGACCCCTTGAGAAGAGTCTGCAACAAAACCTTCATAGCCATACGACGAGCCTTGGTCTAAGACTGGAACGTCTTTTCAATGGCAGTCCAGGCAATGTGAGAGGATGTAGCACGAACAACCAGGGACAGTGCTCGATCAGAGAGGGTGTATTTAATCCAAAGTAATACAAACCGACCTCACTTTTTCCAGACAGAAAAATCAGGATTTTGTTCGATGGTTGAAGCACCATCATCGGTAGTGATAGCCCGAGTCTCCGATGGTGGAGAAGGATGTAGAATGAAAGTCTCAAGATCGAAGGTCTCAAGAGCAAAGACAACGGTAGAACGCCATAAGGAGTAATTGTCTTGTTCCAGTTTGATATTGATGGAGGGAATTTGGAGATTGAGTTGGGGCTGGTGGTGTTGGCAAGAACTAGAATTGAGTGATTTGTGTGACCATGAAAGGAAGGTTTGGAGAGACGGAGAAGTGGGGAAAAAAATCATGTGGCTCTTAATATCATATTAAGATTCCATCTCAATACTAATAGGTAATGTGAGGAGTAGTCCAATAGGTATTTAAACTATTCTCTAGACAATGAGATAAGTGATATGAGACTTACTTTTCCACACATTAAAATAGGAGTATTGAGTGCTCTAATTAATTTTCTTATTTTTATACGAGCTTTCATTAAATAGTAAAAGTAGAGCATTCACTCCTCTAACGTAAAGGATTTTAAATAATTTTAGAAAGTAAGAAAGTGTCAATTGTATAACCAAGTAATCCTACTTAATCCACTATGGATTTTTGTCTCTTCTTCACAATTCTTCTAATTTTTCACTCTCATTAGCTACATATAATATTCTTTTTTTTCACCAAGTCACTCCCAACTCTTTCACACAACATTCTTTATTTTAGTATTTGTTGTATTAAATGTGAGTTATCTATTATTTTGTGCAAATTTATTGAAAAAAGCTTCAAAAAAAATCAATAAAATAAAATATATGATTTGATGATGACTGACTTGTTATAGGATAATATAATGTAAAGACAATATAGGATTTAAATTGAATTTAATCTGGTTGGATTTTATAAATCATATTGATGGCAAAGGTAAATCCAATGTATAATAAATTGAAGACTATGATATAGTTTTATTTGATATTTCTTAAGTTTTGAAGAGATAATCACAAAAATTATTCCTATAAATAAATGTTTTGTGACTTCATGTAAACATACAATTGGAGTGAGCAAAATAGGAGTTACACTCACAATTAAAGAATATGATTCATGTATTATTTTCTTTATTCTTCAATAGAAATGTTTTCTATTTCTTTATTATCATGAGTGAGTAGTTTGATTAGTTTTTGGGTTAAAGGGTGATGCCCCTTTACTATTAGGCGATGAGTTGTTATCTTTAGTCATTCTATGAGTGTTGTGGTTTAGATGCTACTAAAATTCTAACGTGTCGGCTTATTGGCTATAGGTTCACTTGCATAAGGTAGATTGGGAAATATAGAAAGAATAGCCCAACTACTAGACCTATAGAATCTGAGTTTGAGTATTAGAACATGAGATTAGTTATAGGATTCTCGGAAGATTTTATTAGGATGTCATTGAGAGATTGACAAGAAGACCAAATAAGGGACCCAATTGAATCATGTGCCACAAGAGTAGGTACGGTCTTCAATCAAATACAAGTATTATATCTCGAGAGAGAACTTAACCTTCAATTAGGTGGTGAGCCTCCACATGTTCATGAAACGATTGTGATAACAATGATTCACTAAATTAAGCGCTAACCTTGTCCTAGAAACAAGTTTCTTATCTTTAAATCCATCATATATATCTTCTGATTTTTTTTTATCTAATTATATCCAATCATTATCTCAAATCATTTTAAGTTAAATCAAACAATGTTTAAAGAATAATTAATTAATAAGCATAATCAAAAGATATTTCTAATTTTTGTGGGATCAATCTTTTTATTACTTGAAAACTGTTGGCACTTGGTTTGTTGGAAGTCATTAGTGCGAATTTTTGGGTGTAAAATCTAAAAAACTTCCAAGTTCCACATAGAAGAGTTTAGAAAAACAACTCCAAGTCCCACATTGGAGAGATGAGGAACTTGGAAAAAATTTCATGTTACAAATAGAAGTCTCATTCCTTCATATTTTCTCTCCCCAAGTTGAATGCGTTTTCATTCAATCTTTTCATTCTCCCTCATATTTTTTGCAGACACTTTTTTGCACAAGCAGCCAAATTGTGAGAATTTTGAGAACTGACACTGGTAGTATTGAGGGAAACAATTGGCACGGTTAGCCATATTGTGGGCATTTCGAGAACTGACACTGGTAGTGAGATTGTGGGATAAGAATTAACACAAGTAGTCATATTGAGGGCATTTCGAGAACTAACATTGGAAGTTAGATTGTGGGAAAAGAATTGGCACAGGTAGCCATATTGTGGGAATTTCGAGAATTGGTACTAGTAGCCATATTGTGGTGGGTGTATTGGAGATTGGTTCTTATAGTGTAGTAAGAATTCGATAATAGAGATATGCGCTGTTTTATCCTAGGGACAGCGTGGTTAATAGTCTGCTTGCACATTTTGGGCAGTGACACGAATCGTCTTAAAGAGAGCGATCTGGTCATGGCTCAACCAGTAAGTATTATTTCGTGTCATTTAGAATCGTTGCAAGCCATGATAACTACAATTTTAAGACGTTTCTACTGCAATGGCATTCGTCGATAATATTACTGGATCGAACACCTTTGACCTGAACAAACTATTTCGGTTTGATGGGACTAACTTCAAATGGTGGCAACATAAGATAGAATTTTTGCTCATTATGAGAAAAGTTGCGCATGTTCTGAAAACCGATGTCCCAATGTTGTCAGAAAAAACTAAAAAAAAAGGAAAGGGATAAACAAGCTATTGATATAGCTCTTTGGAATGAAAATGATTACTTTTGTAAGAATTTCATTCTGAATAGGTTGTCATATAATCTCTATGATTACCATAGGCTATACAAGTTTGCCAAATTAATTTGGTATGTACTTGTAAAGAAATATGATATTGAGGAAGGTGAGACTAAAAAAATGATGTTAGCCACTACCTCAAGTATTAGATGTCTAATAATAAATAAGTAGATTCTCAGTCCTATAATATACATAGAATTCTTCATGAAATTATTTTTAATGTTTTTCCCCTATAGAGTTAAACTCATAGAGCATATGAATGTGTATTCATTGGGTATGTTGTAAACAACAAGACGTACAAGTTTTATGACCTTAACGCAAAAGTGACCATTGAGTCTAAACGATGCTAATTTCAATGAAAAAGAAATTCCCTTTTAAATTGAGGAATAGTGGGGGCACATCAACTAGTCACATGCCTGTGATTAACAATAATGATAATAACGATGAGTTAGAAATAGAACATAGAAGAAGTAAGAGGCCAAAAACTGCTAGAGAGTATGTACCTAATTATATGGTCTATACATTGAAAGAGGATCGACCAACACTCCGAGAAGCTTTTACTTCTTTGGATGCTAATTTGTGGCAAGGGGCCATAAGTGATGAGATGAATCTCTAGAGTCGAAAAAGACCTGACATTTAGCTGTCTTGCCTCCTAGTTGCAAACTTATTGGTTGTAAGTGGGTATTGAAAAAGAAACTGAAACCTCATGGCAGAGTGGATAAATACAAGGCTCACCTTGTAGCTAAGAGTTTCAGGGAAATGGAGAATGTAAATTTCTTCGTTACATTTTCACCTATTACTAGAATTATATCCATTAGAGTACTAATATCGCTCATTGTGATACATAATTCATTAGTACATTAAATGGATCTTAAGACTATTTTTTTAAATGATGGTTTGGTAGAAGAGATCTTTATGGAACAACCTCAGAGTATTGTAATACATGGGCAAGAAAATAAGGTTTGCAAGTTAGACAACTCGTTGTATGGTCTTAAGGAAGCACCTAAATAGTGACATCAAAAGTTTAACAACTTAATGGTGTCGAATGAGTTTAAGGTTAATGAAGGTGACAAATGCATTTATTACAAATTCGAAAATGATGTGTACTATCATATGTCTCTATGTAGACGACCTACTCATATTTGTTCCAACATTCATATTGTGAATAATGTGAAATCATTATTGTATAACAACTTAATGGTGTCGAATGAGTTTAAGGTTAATGAAGGTGACAAATGCATTTATTACAAATTCGAAAATGACAAGTGTACTATCATATGTCTCTATGTAGACGACCTACTCATATTTGGTCCAACATTCATATTGTGAATAATGTGAAATCATTATTGTATAACAACTTTGATGTGAAAGACATTGGAGAGGCATGTGTAATCCTTGGTATAAAAATTATTAGGTCAAAAGAAGGAATTTCTTTGGATCAATCTCACTATGTGGAAAAGATCTTAAAGAAATATAAGTACTTTGACTATAACCTGCTAGCACACCATATAATCCAAGTGTAAAACTCTTTAGGATCAATGGTGAAGGTGTAAGACAAACTGAGTATGCTAGCATAATTGGCAGCCTTTAGTATGCCACTGATTGCACTAGACCCAAAATTGCCTATGTTGTGGGATTATTATGCAGGTTTACCAGTAGATCTAGTATGGAGCATTAACATGCTATAGAATGGGTAATGAGATACCTTAAGAAAACATTAACCTTGGATTACATTGTCGAAGGTTTCCAGCTGTCCTAGAAGGATTCAACGATGCTGATTGGAACACTCTTTCATATGATTCCAAAGCAACCAATGGCTATATATTTAGCATAGCTGGTGGGTCTGTTTCTTGGAAGTGAAAGAAACAAACTATTTTGGCTCAATCTACTATGGAAGTTGAGATGATAGCACTAGAAACACCTAGTAAAGATGCAAGTTAGCTGAGAAGCTTGGTTGCAGAGATTCCCCTATGGGAAAAACCAATACCAATTGTGTTGATCCATTGTGATAGTACCCGACTATCACAAAAATTGAGAACCACTCTTATAACGGTAAGAAATGACAAATACGTTGTAAGCACAACACCATTAGAAATTTACTCTCTATAGGAGCTGTTAGAGTGGCTAATTTACGCACCGAGAATAACTTAGTAGACCCTTTGATGAAAGGACTAGCTAGAGAGAAAGTTCATAATACTTCTAAAAGTATGAGACTATTGCCCTTAAAACGAGGATCACTCATGATGGTAACTCGACCTAACTGACTGGAGATCCCAATAAATAGGTTCAATGGGTAATAACAAGTTGTAAAGTGATATGAGAATGAACATCCTATTAAATTATGAGAAGCATGATTCCTGCAACATATGTAAGGATGAGTTAAACTCTTAATGAGATCTATACTCCAATTGGAGTGGAGTACCTAGGCTACATGAGTACTCTTGATAGACTCACCTATGTGAATGTGGAAGTGGGAGCCGCTTCCTATGAAATGTTTTGGCATAAATTTCTAGAGCGTTCACTATACTGGGATAGACGTGCATGACCTTTAACGTAAAGACTTTACATAATACACCTTTGAAAAGGTTATGTATGGTTAGATGTCAGAGATAGAGTTCAAGACTACGAGTCACTCTAGTAAAATCTGGATATTACTCATTATGCAAAGGTTCAAGTTGCATGACACTTTTGTTTATGCACAATCTTATTGAGACCATAAAAATTCTCGGAAATCATTTTTAATTTCAAGTGGGGGACTGTTGGAACTTGGTTTGTTGGAAGTCATTAGTGAGAACTTTTGGATGTGAAATCTAAAAATCTCTCAAGTCCCACATAGAAGAGTTTTGGAAAAACAACTCCCTAGTCCCACATTGGAGAGATGATGAACTTGTAAAAAATCTCATGTTATAGATAGAAGTCTCTTCCCTTCATATTTTCTCGCTCCAAGTTGAATGCATTTTCATTTAACTTTTTATTTCTCCCTCATATTTTCCGCCGACGCATGTCCTACAAACTTCTCCCATTTTCTTTCTGCACACTAAGAATTGGCACAGACAACCAATTTGTGGAAATTTCAAGAATTGGCAGAGGTAGCCATATTGTGGGAATTTCGAGAATTGCACTGGTAGCCATATTGTGGTGGGTGTATTCGAGATCGGTTCTTATAGTGTAGTAAGAATTTGATAACAGATATATGAACTGTTTTATCCTAGGGACGGCATGGTTGATAGTCTACTTGCAAATTTTGGGCAGTGCCCTGAAATGTCTTAAAGAGAGCGACCTGGTCGTGACTCAGTCAATAAGTATTATTTCGTGCCATTTAGAATTGTTGCTGTTAAAATGGTAGGAGCCATGCATGAATCTTGATAAAGCAAGAAAGAAAGAATGAGAAAATCATTCATTGAATGATTATTGAATTGATGATTTACAAAGTTATATTGAATTCTCTATATAAAGGGAATAAAAAACTAACTAACCTAACACCAAAACTAACTAACCATCTGACCAATATAATCTCCCATATTCACATGCACTATTATTTACATGATACAATCTCAAGCCGGAGAGTAAAAAATTTAAACTCTCAATTTGGAATTGACTTGAAGCAATAACGATCTTAACCACTCATGGCAGAAGCTATATCATCAAACACTTAATCAGCCATGACAAAATCTATATCTATGCTTTACCACCATGGACAGAAGCTAACCATCCAATGTTTAACCATCCATGTGGCAAAAGTTATATCTGAGCTTAACCACCATGGACAGAAGCAAATCAACCATTAATGATGAAAGAAAGAAGAAAAACGTATAAGAACCTCGACCCTAATATGATGCTTCAATCATGTAAAAAACACACTATAATGATGTTGTGTGTTTAATGAGAGAGGTAAATAAAAAAAGAGAGAGTATGAATGAGATGAAGATAATTGGTGGTAGACATGTTAATATATCGGAAAATATATTGTGCTCAATCATAGTTTCTTCATTTCCATGCTTCTAATGTAACAAAAACTAAACTTTTGTTGGCCATATTGCTTGAGCTGACATAACAATTCCAACAATAACTCCAAATAGTACAAGTGCACTACCAAAGATCTCAATCACAAGAATCTTCACAAAGAGAGTGTTGTTCAAGACATTAATTACATCCTATTTGATTGTGATATTTCCAGTTGGATCCCAGGGATCATAAGCACTTGCACAGGAGAATAGCACAAGAACACAAAGAGCTAAGATGAAAGGCCTCATTGCTTTAATAAGATCACAAGGGAAGTTTAGTGACCAAATGCTATGGCACTGGACGTATAGTATTGTAGAGAAAGAGTTTTGCATTGAAGTTTCTGTAACAACTTCCATTAACAAGACTCTAACATTGTTCACTTCTTGTTGATATAGTCTCTTTGTTTCTACTTGTTCAGGTGCCTTGTTCCCTCCTAACCTTGCAATGTCATGAACAGGGTCCAAAAGCAATGATAAACCAAACCAAAGTCAGAGATGCATGGAAGACCATCCCTGTCAAGAAGCACTTTGGATGATTGTTCCATTCTTTCATTGCTCTTTGTAACACAAGAATATTGTGCCTTCTTTTTCATTCAATGATAATGTGTGTGGATGATCAGAAAAACAATATACACAAGGGTAATAGGAATATGGCAGACAGAAAATGGATTGTGAGATGATACCATCATCAAGATCATCAAGAAATTTTCTTTGCCAATATATTTAACCCATGGATTATTTTGTTGACTATTTCCATATATTTGGCTTGAAGAAGAAGTATGATATAGAAGATAAGAATTTGGAGGCAAAGTATAAAGATTGGCAAAATAAACGTACACTTAGAACACCTTTGTCAAGAGGGATTTATATGTTGAAACTTGATAGAGTAGAACTTGATGAGGAACAAACCATTTCTTATCCAGAATTACTAGTTGACAGGCTCCAAAATGCTTATTTATATCAACTTCCAAAGTTTACATTCAAGATGATTTCATTGCCCTTTTCCAAAGTGTAGAATAGATTTGATTTCTGAAGTTTTCCATGAAATCCTTCATGAAAGCATAAGCGGAAGCTATTAAAAGATAATTATTGCTCTAATACTATGTTAAAATGGTAGTAGCCATGCATTAATCTTGATAAAACAAGAAAGAAAGAATGAGAAAATCATTCATTAAATGATTATTGAATTGATAATTTACAAAGTTGTATTGAATCCGCTATATAAAGGGAAGGAAAAACTAACTAACCTAACACCAAAACTATCTAACCAACTAACCAATATAATCTCCCATATTCACATACACTATTGTTTACATGATACATTATATTTCAACAACATTTGCAAGCTATGGTAACAATTTTACACTTGCTTGTTATTGCAAAGATTCCATTCAAGGAGTGGATAAACTGTAAGGGTTGTAAATAGCTTGAGGCTTCTTTCTCTGAATATGATACTGTTCAAGCAAATAAGTGATACAACTTTTTAGTTACTCACAGATTAGCTCAGAGTCTGTTGCAGTGGATGATTTGTATAGTTCTTGCATCATTCTCTGTGTCTTAGCCGTCCTTGCATTGCTTTTTGTGAAGTTGGGGACGAATAAGGTACAACATTTGTCCAATTTGAATGTTGCATTAAGAGGGAATCTTGTTTGCTGGAAAATTCTTAAATGGTGGAAAACTTTACTATTAGATGAAGAGAATGCAAGAGGGAATTGCCTTAATAATACTAGTTGGATCCTCTCAGTTACTCAAGTTAGTGGAGGAGATGATGACATGTGATATTTAAAAAATTTAAACGCTATAAATTTTAAATTATTTTTAATTAAAGTTTTTTTTAAATCAATAAATCAATTTGGGTCTCACATTCCAGTACTGGAGAGGATCTCAACCCCTCAATAATAATAGAACTCCATAGTGGTTGAAGGCTCCTCAATCCTGATTGGGTCTGATAGAGAATATGGTAATAGACTTTATACATCCTTAGTCTTGTATCTAAAGGCATGTTCATGGTAGAATGCGTAGGTTCATCTTCTAATTGTAGACCACCATTTCCTTAGTTCCTGTGTTGAATGTCTACAATTAAGAACCATAACATCTTATGTTTATAAGGATTGTATGCTCTTTCATAAAGAGTGATTCCTATTTGAATTCAAATGGATATCATCATATGTCCTAAAACCATGCTCATCAAATGAAATTTTAACATATAATAAAATATTCACATGTAATTTTAATTATGTTTCCCTCTGCTGAAACTTTTGTTATAAATATCTTGAAAATGAAGAGTCATCAATATCCAGATCTGTCTATCTTCATTTGGACTCCTTGGATATCTGGACCTAATGATATTTGCATTTTCTTCACTCTAGAAAGAACATTAGTCAAATAGATGGGGACATACAATAGGTCATTTGGGCAGGATCAGATATATAACTTCAAACTTAACTTATTCAATTTACTTATCAAGTTATCTTCACCTCGTGGTTCACTTGATCCTTCATTGCTTCAATACCATACTTGAATCCATTTTTATGTTTGAGACACATTTGACTGGACACTTGAGTAGAGTGACTATAACAGTAAAACATGTTTATTAAATCAAAGAAGTGTTATTACACTTAAACTAGAGGTATTGCTAACAAGATATTAGTTTAACATTGTAAGACTCCATTGGATCTTCAAAATGATAAAAATGTCAAATATATAATTCCTAAGAGCGATATTTATTCAAAGAGACAATTATATTCCCAAAAAAGATTAGTTCTATATTCATAGATTAGGGATATTCTTTATCATACCAAAAGGGTTATAAAGGTCTTATAAAATTAACAACTCCAACTCAGAATTAGAGCATATGCCATGAAATTTAAATAAAATACAATCATAACTGTCAAAACATGCTCCCCTTTAATATTAATATTGATGATCCACTTACATAATCTACTAATTTGAATTAGTGAATAGATATAAAACATTAAATATTCTTACAATAAATAACTAAGATTTGAAGTATGATTTTTAAATTTACTTTTGGAGTAAGTAGTAAATCCCCTCTCTATAGAAAAAATAAATACAATTATAACACACAAAACATTCTTGAAGGAATCCATGAAAAACATTCAAGTGAAGCTAATTAGAGAAAAAAAACAATTTTTGGAGGGAGGTTTGTGAACATCTTATTAGTTTAGGTTCTATCATCATTAGTATTAAATAAAATATAATCATTTAAATTGAAGATATTAAATTTTTAACATATTATATTGTGTTATTATCACACAAACTTTACGTTAGAAATTCATAATTTCTAATTAAGGTGAGCATCATATATTTAATACAATTATATCGGCTATTTATTTTGGTTATAAAACAAGTGATATAATTAGTGGCAACCTATAAGATTTCTGAAACTGATAACGAATATGAGTTAAATGAGTGGATATCCAAACAAAGTTAGCCTATAAGGGATAATGAGAAACATATTGTAACACCCCAGTTCTGACATGCGACCTCCAAGGCCAATGAATATACTGAGCGTACCACCCATTAAGCTTAAATACTCCTGCAGTATTTTATTCCCCTCCAAGAGAAGCCTTCCGCGACTCGAACCTGTGACCTCTAGGATAAATAGTCACTATACCATTGAGTCCATTGAGTCGCTACTATTAAGCTATATGTGGTATAATGACTATTTATCCCTGAGGTCATCGGTTCGAGTCGTGGAAGGCTCCTCTTGGAGGGGAATAAAATACTACAGGGAGTATTTAAGCTTAATGAGTGACACGCTCAGTATATTCATGGGTGACATGCGACCTCCCAGACCCATGAATATACTGAGCGTGCCACTCATTAAGCTTAAATACCCATGCAGTATTTTATTCCCCTCCAAGGGGAGCCTTCCGCGACTCGAACCCGTGACCTTAGGGATAAATAGTCACTATACCACTAAGTCGCTACCATTAAGCTATTTTGTAACACCCCAGCCTTGACATGCGACCTCCCAGACCCATGAATATACTAAGCGTGCCACCTATTAAGCTTAAATACCCCTTGTAGTATTTTATTCCCCTCAAAGGGGAGCCTTCCGCGACTCGAACCCATGACCTCAGGGATAAATAGTCACTATACCACTGAGACACTATCAGGGGTATTTAAGCTTATTAGGTGGCACGCTCAGTATATTCATGGGCATGGGAGGTCCATGTCAGAACTGGGGTGTTACACCTATAAGTTAACACAAAAGGAACGATTATGGTCCCCAAGACATCAAATCACATAGTTTTCATCTCATCCCATCAGATAGAAAAGGAAGGTCCCAAAAGGAATTTCAGATTTGGTTGAGCAAGACCATCATACCAAAACTCTCTCAAAAGGTATATCAAATAAATGTATTAGAGAACATGAATTCAGGTATGATATTGTGTCTTTGTTTTATATATATGTGTGAGAATTATGAGATTCCAAATTTTAGGATTGATATTTCGTTAATCATAAAGAATTTCCAACAAGTGGTATCAGAGCGTATGATCTGAATTTGATGATTCTTCATTATGGGTGTTTCCCTATTATTGTGAGAATCCTAATTTTAATTTGAGAGTTTTATACTTCTACTATTATATTATAAAGATTGAGAATTTTTTAATGTGATTATTGCATAAAACATGTGTATAACATTGTTACCACTCCATATATGAATCATTGTGAGAAGTTAATGTACAAAGTTTTTGAAGGGAATGTAAATATTTATTTATATTTTTTATTACTGTTTGAAATTATATATATATATATATATATTATATATATATATATATATATATATGTATGTATAGTTTGCCGCAATCAGTAAATTGATGTGCCATAATCAATAGCTAGTTTTGCCTGCATAATTAAACTCTTGCCGTAATGTGTTTTTATCAATTGATTATCCATAACACATGGTAATAGTGTTTTATCATTAGGAATGTTTTGTGAAAATAATGTATACACATTGTTTCCGATCAAGTAAATATATGTTTTCTAGTAGATACATATTTTATGTTTGCATCACATATACTATTGGAGTGATATATAAATAGCATTGAAATATAATTGATAAATATGATAGGGTGTGATTATATATTTATATATGTTTTAAGATATGTATAATCATATTCAATCTGGAATTTCGATAATAATTTGTATATGAATTTCTATTATGGTATAAATATATGCATTGAGATTCTATTTTTCTGTTTTTTCATTATGGATCTACTTTGTATTTGATTAAGATGCATCCAATTTTGTATGCCGATATATATGTAATATATCTTATTGATTTTGAATGTTATTGTGGAATTAGATTTGTTAATAAAAAATGAAATCAAATCTCAAGGTTTTAATTCCAAGATTATATTTCTTTTATTATGAACCCATATTGTTTACCTTTTTTCTAGTAATTATTTTTGAATTAATTGATGCAATATGGTGTCAAAGTAACATCTATTGTGGAAATTAATTAAAATTACACAGATGAGTATGAGATTATTTATGCGAATTGTGTTAGCCCCAAAGGAAGACACAATTTGGCCAAATAATAACATACATGTGATGATAAATATGTAACAATTATAAAGTGTTTTGCATATGGATAATAGTCGATCCAAAGAAAGACTATTGTTTGACTGAACTAATTGTTAATATTTGATCGTTACATTGAGAATATCATTACTAAATTAATTTCTTTGTCCAAAGACTAGAAATTGATGTTGTGATAGGTATCTTGTGATGAGTCTATTTTGTGAACATGTCTTGTTATATATATATATATATATATATATATATATACTTCCATGTCGTGAACATGTTATTAACTCTTTGTTCCATGTATTTAGTGTCTTTTACTAGTGCTGCAAATATTTCTGCTCAAATTAATAACATCTCATTACTGAATGAGACAAACTTTAAGTTCTGGAAGGAAGTCGTAGAAATTATTCTCGGCTGTATGAATTTAGATCTGGCACTTCGTGTGGAGAAATCCATTTCTACTGTGGGAAACCTCGATGATGTTAAAATTGATAAGTGGGAACGCTCTAATCGAATGTGATTGATGATCATGAAACGCAAGATTCCAAGTGCGTTTTGGGGCTCTATCTCTGAGGGTCAAAGTGCAAGGATGTTACTTGAAGAAATAAAACAATTATTTGCCATAAATGAAAAGGTGGAGACGAGTAGCCTTTTGGTTGAGGATCAAAGTGCAAGGATGTTACTTGAAGAAATAAAACAATTATTTGCCATAAATGAAAAGGTGGAGTAGAGTAGCCTTTTGGCTAAACTCATCTCCATGAAGTATAATGGCAAAGCGAACATAATGGAGTACATTATGGAGATGTCTAATCTCGCATCAAAACTCAAGTCACTTAAGTTAGAGCTTGGTGATGACTTGCTCATGCATTTGGTTTTGATCTCACTTCATGTACATTTTGGGTAATTCAAAGTTAGTTATAACACTCAGAAGGACAAATGGTCCCTTAACAAGCTTATACATCACTGTGTACAAGAGGAAGATAGGTTGCAAAGAGATAATACTGAAAGTGCTCACTTGGCTATGACCCCTCAAAATAAGAAAAGAAAGAGCAATAATGGTGTTACGAAATGGCCTTCTCAGAAAAAGAAACTGAAGAGTGATGAGGAATTTACCTACTACTTCTCTATGAAGCAAAGACACATGAAGAAAGAAAGTCCTACATATGTCTCATGGCGTGTTAAGAAGGGTAAATTTCTTTTTAGATATTTTCTGATGATTAGTGAAATACCAATCCTAGGATCTTCAATCACATGATTCTCACACATAGTATAAAACAAGGATATAAAGTCACACCTGAATCCATGTTCTCAGATCTACTCCTTTGATATACCTTTTGAGAGAGAATTTTGATATGCTGGTCTTCCTCAACCAAATCTTTAATTCCTTTTGGACCTTCGTTTTCTCTCTGATGAGGTAGAGGTGAAAACTATTTGTGATTTGGTGCGTTGGGGACCATAACCGTTCTTTACGTGTTAACTTATAGAGTTCTCATTATCCCCTATAGGTCAACCGTTTGGGTATCCACTCATTAAGCCCATATTCGTTATCAATTTTTAGAAATCTATAGGGTGTTAGTAATTAGATCACTTATAATGTAACCGCCGAAATAAATAGCCGATATCATTGTATCAAATATATGATTCCCACCTTAATTATAAATTATAAATTTCTAACAATCTCCCACTTGAGCTTCATATCTTCCTGATACAATTATATCACAGGTTCTTTAGGTGCGCGTCCGTATGCTATTTATATTTAGACTTTTCCTTAATACAATCTGGCCCATCTCATATATCAACTATGGAACCACCGTGACTTTCATCACATGCAAGCGTGACTCGACCACGATGATCACCATATTAATATACTCAATGACATAGATCAAATATGGATGAGTGACATAGAAATTTTATGCAATATGATCTCAAACATGTCTATTTCCAACTGGTCCTTCTTTATTCTTTAGTGAGATCAATCCAAAGTCTTTAATTGCAACACAATAGTTACAATACATAAGTTCAAAATAGAACAATAAATCATCAACTTTATTATGCCTAAAACTATATATGACGTCCAAAGTAAATCATAAAACATATAGACTCTCACTGAACTAAGGATCCTAAGCAGCAATACTCAAATGAGCAATATGCTCATGAAAGACTTTAGGTACTAAACTCTTAGTCAGTGGATCAGTTAGCATAAAATTTGTCCTTATATGTTATATGAAAATTGTCTATTTAGACACTTTCTTTAATAACCAGAAACTTGATGTCAATAAATTTTGACTTTGTAGAACTCCTTTATTGTAGGAGTCAAGAATCACAGACTTACTATCACAATAAATTCTTGGTGGTCTTTTAGTACTATCAACCACATGTAAGCCAGTGACAAAATTTCCGCAACCATATGCCATGATCTCATGTTTCAAAAGAAACCATGAACTCTGCTACCATGGTTGAAGGAGCTATGAGCTACTGTTTAACAGACTTCCAAGATATAACACCTTCAACAAAAAAAAAACATATATCCAGAGGTGTAGTGTCTGTTGTCTAGACACCCAAAAAATCAGAGTCAAAGTACCAAATGATATCTAAATTCTCAGACGTCCGATAAGTGAACATGTACTCCTTTGTTCTCTTTAAGTAACACATAACTAGTTTGAATGCCTTTTAGTGATTTATTACAGGATTGCTCCAATATCTTTTCAAAACTCCCACAAGAAATGCTATATCGGAACGTGTACAAACTTGAGCATACATTAGACTTCTCACTACATATGTATAAGGAATCTTTTGCATCTTTTATCTTTCAAGGTCATTTTTGGGGCATTGTTTTGAGACTAAACTATTCTCCCTTAGCTATAGGGGTATCCTTTGGTTTACTATCTTTCATGCCAAATCTATTAGGACTTTATCTATATAGATTTCTTGTGACAACCTTAGGATACCTTGAGAGAAATCTCTAAGTATATGAATACCTAATACAAAAGAAGCTTCCCCAAGATCTTTCATTTCGAAATTATTCATTAGAAATCTCTTGGTCTCATGCAATAGTCCCAAATCACTGCTCGCAAGCAGTATATCATTGACATATAATACCCGGAATATAAATTTACTCCCACTGAACTTGTGGTACACACAATCATCATCTTTATTTGCATCAAAACCATACAAGGTAATAATTTGATGAAACTTGTGATTCCAGTAACGAAAATCTTGTTGAAGGTCATATATGGATTTCTTTAATTTACATACCATTGACTTTGAGTCAATTAAGACAAAGTTTTCTGGTTGCACCATATAGACCGTTTCTTTAATGTCACCATTTAGAAACACAGTTTTAACATCCATCTGATATAGCTCTAAATCAAAATGAGCCACTAGTGCCAATATTATTCTAAAATAATCCTTCGAAGATAGTAGAGAGAAGATTTCTTTATAATCAATGCCTTCTTTCTGAGTGAAGCTTTTAGCTACTAGACGAGCTTTATATCTGTCAATATTACCCTTCGAATCCCTCTTAGTTTTAAATATCCATTTGCAACCAATAGGTTTCGCACCTTCAGGTAATTTGATAAGATCCGAACGTCATTGTCAAGCATAGACTTCATATCATCCTTCATAGCATTGATTCATTTTTTAGAGTTAGAACTTTTCATGGCTTGACATAAGTTTAATGGATCATCTTCTATTAACTCAATGCCATCCTCATGTTCTTGAAGAATTACAATATAATCATCAAGAATTTCAATTCTCCTATCTCTAATGGATCTCCTTAATGACACTTCTACATCTTGAGGTTGTTGAATTTGTTCTATAGGTACTTGAGGGAGAACCTCATTGTTGTCTTGTTCTAAAATATTGTCAGGGACAATATTCTGAACATTATCTCCTATTATCAAATTTATTCCTTGAATGGTAATAGACACAAGAACTAACTCAAAGACAACATTCTTTATGTTCTTTTCCTCCCAAATATGCAAGTGTTTTAAGCTTGGTCTTTTATTAGTCCAAAGATCATATGAGATTTTGTTAACTACTTTACTTGACACCCTATTAAGGATGTAAACTGTGGTCTTTAAAGCTCTCCCCCAAAGAGACTCTGGCAAGGAAGAATGACTAATCATACTTCTCACCATATCCTTAAGAGTCTAGTTTAGTCGCTCAACCACACCCTTCATGCTAAGTTTTCCTAACATAGTGTATTGCAGAACAATCCCACATTCTCTGAGGAAAAACACAAATAGCCCTTTCACACAATCCTTATTGTTCTTTCTTAACTTATTCTGAGAGGTCATAGCTAAGTGAGCACTTTCAGTCTTATCTCCTTACAATCTCTCTTCCTCTTGCACATAGCCCATCTGAGTGTTATAACTCACTTTCAATTGCCCAAAGTGTGCAAGAAGCGAGATCAAAACCAAGTGCACGAGCAAGTCATCACCAAGCTCGAACTTAAGTGAATTGAGTTTTGATGCGAGATTAGACATCTCCATAATGTACTCCCTTATGTTCCATTTGCCTTTATACTTCATGGAGATGAGTTTAGCCAAAAGGCTACTCGTCTCCGCCATTTCATTTTTTTTGGCAAAATATGGTTCTATTTCTTCAAAGAACTTTCTTGCACTCTGATCCTCAGGAGTAGAGCCCCGAAATGCTTCTAGAATAAAGCGTTTCATGATCATTATACACATTCGGTTAGAGTGTTCCAATTTCTCAATTTTAACCTCATCAAGGATTTCCATAGTAAAAATGAATTTCTCCACCTGAAGTGCTAGATCTAAATCCATACAGTCGAGAATAATTTCTACGGCTTCCTTCTAGACCTTAAAGTTTGTCACATTTAGCAATGGGATGTTCTTAATTTGAGTAGAAATATTGGCAACTCTAGTAAAAGAACAAAACAAATTACAATATTCTTGCAATTAAACTCACATTCAACTGTAATACTTAAATTCAAATGATAATGCGGTACATCATGAGTTACCTAGCACAACATTAATATTCAGTCTTTGGACAAAAATATTAACTTGAAAGTGGTACACTCAATATAGTAATCAAATATTGATAATCAATACTGTCAAACAATAAGCATTTCTTTGGACCAACTTACTATTCATATGGAAAGCCATATGATTATCACATATTTATTGCTACAAGTATATTTGTAATTTGGACCAAATAGTAATCTTCCTTTGGGCCGATCATTATTCGCATGCAAACATACAATTTATTTAATATTTTATACCAATAATTAATGATACTCTTATTTATAATGGTCAAACATTGATCATAATACATGTCAAATAATAAATCTTTCTTTGGACTGATTTACCATTCACATTGCAACCTTATAATAATCACACATTTACTATCATATGTGTATATAATCTAGCCAAATAATAATCTTCTTTTGTGTCGATTAATACTCACATGGATACATATATGCACTAGCATTTGAAATTTATAATGAACATTTCACAAAAAAGATGTCACTTTGGCGACTTATTGCTCAATAGGTTTACTTAAAATGTCAAACAATTTTATTTCCTAAAAGAAAAAAACATTTAGTTTGAGTTTGGTTCAACATAACCTTAATCCATAACAAATATTATATATACTCACATATAAATACATATATTCATTATAGCCTATTGGCAGCATTGCATCATTCTCATCACACGAACTGCATTTTGAATTCCACTAATGGTCATTTTCAATTTTATAGTAAAAAAATATTATCATATTATACATACCAATTTGACCCTTAGTCCAAGTATTACATTTGGTTATTTACTAAAATCACCTTTTGGAGGAGAAGGGTGGATTGTTAGTGTCGACGAATGATTAAACATGGCATGACAAGCTGTCCAAATAGAAACAATGCTTCAACAATAGCAACCACTGAATAATGTAGTCGGTCACTAACCAATGTAACAAACCATAAGTGTTGCAGCCATTTAAACAAACAAGTCATATAATATACATAAAACAAGACATATTCACATAATAGACTCATCACAAAATACCTAGCACAACATCAATTTCTAGTCTTTGGACAGAGAAATTAATTTGTAAGTAGTACTCTCAACGTAATGATCAATATTAACAATTAGTTCTGTTAAGCAATAGTTTTTCTTTGGACTCACTATTATTCACATGATTTTTTTTATAATTGTTACATATTTATCATCAGAAATATGTTATTATATGGCCAAATTGTTTCTTCCTTTGAGTCGAACACAATTCGCAAAAATAATCTCATACTCATCTTTGTAATTTTAATCAATTTCTACAATAGAGATTACTTTGACAACATATTGCATAAATTAATTCAAAAATAATTACCAGAAAAAAAGTAAACAATATATAAAAAAATATAATCTTGGAATTAAAACCTTCATATTTGATATCTTTTATGATTAATAAACATAATCCCACAATATAATTCCAAATCAAAAAAGATATATTACATATATATTAACCCATAAAAATGGATGCAATCTTAATCAAATGAAAAATAGATCCATATTGAAATGCATAAAAAGTAGATGCAAATCATTATCAAAATTTCAAATCGAATATGATCATGCATATCTTAAAACATGCATATAACACTATATATATATATATACTTTCTCAAACAAACCTAGTAAAATATATATAATTTTAAGAATTAACCATAACCATTATATATATATATATATATATATATATATATATATTAACTTTAATCAGTAATTTTTGACATCATAACATCTCAAGCTGGAAACAATTACATATGTATAAATGTAATTCTTAATTCGCAATATATATACAAGAACAAGAATTCCATATTGTATATATATAAAATAAAAACATATCTTAACCTATATATACCTTATACGTATACTTTAACAAATTGCAAAATTGTAAAGTGGCAAAGTCAGTTTCCAACAGTAAGGCATTAATGCATATATAATATACATATTGTATAACAGAGTCATAAAAGTTAATGCAATATTCATGCACTAATCTGAATATATACTTCAACACATGTTGCAAGGATACATAATACAAATTACTCATAATTCAAATAAGTGGAAACAAATAAAAGTTATCCTTATTATTCCTAAATACCCAATTTTCATAACCAATAGTGGAAACATAAAAATCCTCAAATTTTAAAAGTCAGGGTTTATAAAAAATTTGGGGGGAAAACATCTTTAATGAAGAACCATAAAATTCAGAACCTAAAGGCTCTAATACCACTTGTTAGATATTTTCTCATGATAGGTGAAATACCAATCCTAGGATCTTATCCCATTATTCTCACACATAGTATAAAACAATGATATAAAGTCATACCTAAATCCATGTTCTTAGATCTACTCCTTTGATATACCTTTTGAGAGAGAGTTTTGGTATGCTAGTCTTCCTCAACCAAATCCTTAATTCATTTTTGACCTTCGTTTTCTCTCTGATGAGGGAGAGGTGGAAACTATTTGTGATTTGATGTCTTGGGGACCATAACTGTTCTTTACGTGTTAACTTATAGAGTTCTCATTATCCCCTATAAGTCAACCGTTTAGGTATCCACTCATTAATCCCATATTTGTTATAAACTTTTAGAAATCTATGAGGTGCTAGTAATTAGAGCATTTATAATGTAATCCTCGAAATAAATAGTCGATATCATTGTATCAAATATATGATGTCCACCTTAATTAGAAATTATAAATTTCTAACATTTCTCACTCTTGTTTGTTCTGAAATTAATTTAGCTTTTCTACCTAGTGATACTTGGCGGTGGATTCTGGTGCTACTACTCGCATAAGTATCACTATGCAAGATTGCTCGTGGAGGTGACAACCAAGTGATGATGAAAGATTCATCTTTGTGGGCGATGGAAAAAAGGTTGCATTTGAGGCTATTGGAACATTTAGATTATATTTAAGAACTGGTTTTCATTTGGATTTATTTGAGACATTTGTTGTACCGTTTTTAGGCAAAATTTAGTTTGTATTTCCAGCTTGGATAAATTTGGTTTTTCTTGATCTTTTGGAAATAATAAATTTAGTGTCTATCAAAATTCAAATATTGTTGATTCTGGTTCTTTAATTGATAATATGTATATGTTTGATGTTTCTAGTTCCAATAATGAAATACTACAAACAAACTCATGTGGTATAAAATGAAAATTGAAAGAGAATTCAACCTCCTTATGGAACAAGCGTTTAGGTCCTATATCGAAACAAATAATACAAAGACTTGTGTCAGATAAAATTCTTGACCCTTTAGATTTATCAGACTTTGAAGTCTGTGTTGAGTGCACAAAGCGAAAATGAACAAATAAAAGGAAATTAGGTGCCGAAAGAGCTAAAGATGTCTTAGAACTAATACATACAGATATATGTGGTCCTTCCCCATGACTTGTTGGAATGGACATCATTATTTTATTACGTTCATAGGCAATTACTATAGGTACAACTACCTATATCTTATACATGAGAAGTCCCAATCCTTGGATGTTTTCAAGTCTTTCAAGGATGAAGTTGAATTTCAACTTGGAAATAAAATTGTGGCTGTCAAATCTGACCATGGTGGTGAATATTACGACAGATATGATGGATCAGGAGAACAACGTCAAGGGCCATTTGCACTTTTCCTCATAGAGTGCAGAATTGTTCCTCAATACACTATGTTAGGCAAACCTAGCATGAATGGTGTTGATGAGCGATGAAACCTATGGTGCAACCAGATAACTTTGTGTCCATTGGCTCAATTTCTATGGTATTCAAATTAAATAAATCCATCTATGGCCTTAAACAAGCTTCTCCTCAATAGAATCACAAGTTTCATCAAGTTATTACCTCGTATGGTTTTGAGGCAAATAAAGTTGATGATTGCGTGTACCACAAGTTCAGTGGGAGTAAATTTATGTTCCTGGTATTATATGTCGATGATATATTGCTTGCTAGCACAGATATGAGACTATTGTATGAGACCAAGAGATTTCTAATGAAGAATTTCGAAATGAAAGATCTTAGAGAAGCTTTTTTTTGTATTATGTATTCAGATACTGAGAGATTGCTCTCAAGATATCCCAAGGTTGTCACAAGAAAGCTATATAGATAAAATCTTGGATATATTTGGCATGAAAGAGAGTAAACCAGGGGATTCCCCTATAGCTAAAAGAGACAAGTTTAGTCTCGAAAAATACCCTAAATTAAAAATGACATTGAAAGATACAAGATGCAAAAGATTCCTTATGCATATGCAAGAAGAAGTCTAATGTATGTTCAAGTTTGCACACGTCCCGAAAGAGTTTTAGGAAGATATTCCATTGGAAGGCACTCAAACTTGTTATGTGTTACATGAAGAGAACAAAGGAGTACATGCTTACTTATCGGAGGTTTGAGAATTTAGAGATCATTGGGTACTCTGACTCCGATTTTCTGGATGTCTACACAACAAACACTCTACCTTTGGATATGTGTTTATATTGGTTGGAGGTACTATCTCTTGGAAGTTTGCAAAACAAACGTTTATAGCTCCTTCAGACAATGACTGCCAATTTTGTCACTAACTTATGTGTGGTCGATGGTATTGAAAGACCACTGATAATTTATTGGGACAACAAGTCTGTGGTTCTTTACTCCAACAATAATATGAGTTTTACAAAGTCAAAATTTATTGACAACAAGTTTCTGGTTGTTAAAGAAAGTGTTCAAAATGAACAAATTTCCATAGAACATATAGGGACAAGTTTGATGCTAGCTGATCCACTAACTAAGGGTTTAGTATCTAAAGTCTTTCATGAGCATGTTGCTCACATGTGTGTTGTTCTTTAGGATACCTTAGTTCAGTATGAGTCTATATGTTTTATGATTTACTTTGGATGTTATATACAATTTTATGCATAATAAAGTTGATGGTTTATTGTTCTATTTTGAACTTGTGTATTGTAACTATTGTGTTACAATTAAAGAATTTGGATTCATCTCACTAAAGAATAAAGAAAGACCAATTTAAAATAGAGATGTTTGAGATTACATTGCATGAAATTTCCACGTCACTCATCCATATTTGATCTATGTCATTAAATATAATGATATGGTGATCATTGTGGTCGAGTGACGCTTGAATGTGATGAACGTTACCGTGGTTCCATAATTGACATATGAGATGAACCAAATTGTATTAAGGATAAGTCTAAATATAAATAACATACAAATGCGTGCCTAAAGAATATGTAATATAATTGTTTCAGGAAAATATGAAGCTCAAGTGGGAGATTGTAGAAATTTGTAATTTCTTATCAAGGTGGACATCATTTATTTAATATAATTATATTGACTATTTATTTTTGGGTTACAAAAAAAAGTGATCTAATTACTGGCAATTTAATTAGTGGATACCCAAACGGTTGGTCTATAGGGGATAATGAGAACCCTATAAGTTAACATATAAGGCATGCTTATGGCCCCCAAGACACAAAGTCACAAATAGTTTTCACCTCTCCCCATCAGAGAGAAAACGAAGGTCCCAAAAGGAATTCAAGATTTGGTTGAGGAAAACTATCATACCAAAACTCTCTCAAAAGGTATATCAAATGAGTAGATCAGATAATATGGATTCAGATATGATATTGTGTCCTTATTTTATATATGAGTGTGAGAATCATGAGATTTAAGATTTTAGAATTGGTATTTCACCGATCATAAAGAATTTCCAACACTTTATACCAACAAATAAGTATTTGATTATTATTCATTTATTCAATATAACAAATTTAAAGATCTTCAATATTTTTTTTTGCCATTTATTGAGCACAATCAAAGTGAGCACAATCAAAGTAAGGGGTGAGTAACTCTGTTAAGTAAAAGCTGATTCAGATAAAATTTTCATGAAAATGGCGACTTAAAGATTCTAACTTTAACTTTACCAATGAAATTTGTTTTGAAGCGAAGTTCACTTCCTTTTCCTTCCGTCATTTTTTGGTTAAGAATGTAAATTAAAGGAGTTAAGCCGGCGCCTAGCACTTGAATCCGAAGTTTGCCTTATGAAAAGATAAAGTTGCTCAACTTTAAGTAGCAAATTTTTAAACAAGTAAAGCTATTTTAAGTTTCGAAGTCAAAACGAGAGACAATTGAAGAATTAGAAGTTGAAAAGGTAGGAATAAGGATTACCTATCTCAAAAAGTTATCATTCTCATTTCTCAAACCAATCATATTCCAACAAGTAATATATAAAAATTATTTATGTTTTTATGATTATTCTGATTAATTACATGACAATCTTTAATTGGATTGAGATATTATTGGAACACCTAAAATGAGACAGGTAATCTCCATTCAAAAGGAAGGACTTGCATGGTGAAGTGATGAAAGTTGAGAGCAAATGTTGAATAAAATGCTAGTTGTGACACAATTTTATTTGGCTTATAATTGAAATGTTTTTTAATATTAAAAAGAAACATTTGATTATCGACAATTTTGTTTTAATGGATTTAAAAAAACATTTCAAGAGACATTACATGTTCATATAATGAAATCTTATGAAACCGTTTTAATAAAATGTTATAAAATACATCATTAATCCAATATAATAGAAAGAAGAGAAGGAAGGGAAGAACAATGAAATAAGCAGAAAAGAAAAAGCAAAAAATCTTGAGGTTGGTTCTTGTTGAAGGATACCTTGAATTATCAACAAAGATAAAGACTATCTTTACCACTGGTGTTAACTTATGGGACGCAATCTTCTATATAAAAGTAGATGATGATGTTCATATGAATATAGTAGCATCAAGGAGGTCTATAAGAGATGTGATGAAAGTGAGGAAGCTTTATGGAGTGCTTCTTTCTAATTGGCAGAATCCTATCTTTTGGATGGGGATTACCTGTCTCCAACTGTGTCCTATTCTCTGTCTCAATTCAATCATGTATTAATATGTGAATAAAATAAATAATTTAAAAACAAAAAGTAATAAAATGTAACACTCTGGCTTGATACATAGAGTAGGACACCGTGTGGGATATGTATAACCACTTTCTTCCCACATCTACTTGGAAGATCTATGTGCCAATATCACGTGCTCTCCAAAATCTATCAATTAATGCATGATAAAAAAAAGTGTTATTATTTATGATTGATTAAAAAAATATATTTAAGTTAAATATTTAATAATTAAATATTTTTCGATTAATAAAAAATTAGTTTGTTGAAATCACTCCAAAGTTGATTGTTGGATATAGGTAGGGTGGAGCTGCTGTTTTTAGTATTGGATTTACAAAGTATAAAAGAAAGAAAACTAACTAACAAACTTAACAAAACTAAACTGAAAATAACTACTTTCCATTCTTAGAAGATGGACTTCTAATATTTCAAGGGGTGCTTGATTTTGGAAGAATTGATAATTGGATGAGTTAAGCAAATTACAATGAAAATCTTGGAGGTAAGTAGGAGGGATATGTGGTCTTTGAGAACTTTTGAGGTTGAGAGGTGTGTTATTAGTAAATGGAGAGGATGTTTGTGGTGGATGAGAGGTAGGTTCTCGTGTATTATTGGTTGATGGGTTGTTATTAGATGCAGGATGGGTGAAGGGAGTATCATATTGTAGGAAGGATGTTTCAATTGGAGGTTCAGGGGGTTGCATATGTATGTTTTGAAGGAATAAAGAAAGATATGGTCATAAAAATGAGCATTGCTAGTCATAAAAATTTCCCTTGATGTTAAATCAAAGAGAATATATCTTTGTATGAGGCTTGTATCCAAGAAAAATGTTTTTCCTGACTTTAGCATCTAGCTTTGTTCTACGTTGGGTGAATGTGATTCCATAGAATAGGCTACCAAACACTTTCAAATCCAAGTAAGAGTTCTGATGGGGACTTCAAATTTAACAGATATGTTGAGAATCTATTACTGAGGTAGATTGCATGCTTAACAACATAGTTCTAAAAGGATTTTGGCAAATGTGATTGAAACAAGATTGATCTAGTGACATTCATGTGCATATGCTTTCTCTTAACTATAGAGTTTGATTGTAGTTTCTCAACACCCGAGATTTGATGGATGATTCCATAACTAGCATAGAACACATGCATTAAAAACTCTACCTGATTATCTGATGTTACGTTTTTAATTCTTTGATTAAATTGGACAAACACCAATGCCACAAAATCCTTAACTAGTTCTCTTGCATTAACTTTAGAGAACATACGGAATAATCAAATATGTTTGGTATAATCATCAACAACAATAAATAAATATTTGTGACCAAGATGAAGACAAAATTAATTGTCCCTAAATATCCATGTGCACTAGTTCAAAACGATAAATATCCCCAAATATCCATGTGCACTACTTCAAAAGGATGATTTGTAACATAAGAGCTATTTGGAAAAGGGGGTTTGGATTGCTCAGCTAAATGGCAAGAATTACTAGGGGTGGCAAAAAAACCTGACACGTGGGTGCCCGTAGAAATACCTGCAATGGAATTACCCGCAATAGATACCCACAATAATAACTTATGAGTGAGAACAAATTTTATTATACTCGCCCCCATAGATACCCTCATATTTATTAATTAATTTTTCTTATATATTATACTTCTTTATTATTATTTTATGATTATATATTATATATTTTATTATTATTTCATAAAAAATTGCAATAGTTTGGATATCAATATAAATTTATTGTATAAATATCTTATTATTAATGTAATAAATATTTATATATATAATATATATATATATTAATTATTACATAATATATAAATATTTAATTAAAATAAAAAATTCACGCGGCTACCTGTAGATAATACAGGTTTGGGAACGGGAAAGTACTATATGCGCTCACCCGACCCGTTGTTATCCCTTACAAAAACACACTTTATCAGGTTCAAATTTATCATAAGAAAAAACTTGCATATGTGATGGAGTATACAATGTGAAGGACATCCTAAATGAAAATGCCATAGATCAAAGGATGGTACGAGTTCACTTGGTGAGATGTAGGATTTTATTATGGCTTAGGATAATTTGTGAGTATGAAGAGATGATTGTGAATCTTAGCATATCCAATTATCTTCGAGATAGTTGTATCTTAAATGACACAACAATCATTGTCAAAGGTAATGGTGCAGTGTAGGGAGCTTGTAAGTTTATGGATAGAAATTAAATTGTATGTGATCGTAGATATGTAAAGGACATCAGTGAGTGTGAGTTTATGAGATAGAATCCAATTTCTGGAATGCTTAGCATAAATAGAAGATCAATTACGTAATTTGATGAAGATAAGCTTAATATTTTGATAAGTGATACAGTTTGAAGAATCATTTGTAACATAGTTTGTTGCTCTAGTATCGAGTATCTAATAACTTTGGGAAAAAGACATACATGAGTGGGGAATGTTATCCTCGCTACTGGACACATGATAGATGTTGGGTGAAGGGTCAAAGTTCAATTCTACCTTGTGTTGCTCACCCTTTTCAGGTCCATTATCAGTCTTTATTATGCTCGGTTGGATTGTGTTTTCTTAATTAAGTACAACGTCTTTAACTCCATGTGATAGATGTTGAGTGAAGGGTCAAATTTCAATTCTACATTGTCTTGCTCTCCCTTTTCAGGTCCATTATCAGTCTTTATTATGCTAGGTTCGATTGTGTTTTCTTAATTAAGTGCAACGTTTATAACTCCATGTGATCTTGTTATAATCTTGAAATTTGGGGGAAACCCATGCTTGTAATAACATGTGTATGTTGTAAGCCTTTCTCTCCCCCAAAAAGTGCAAATTCTCATACTTCCAACATTCACTTGTCCCCTTCCAGTGACACCTCTTCTATTGGTTCCTAAGTTTGAATTGGGTAGACCCCCTCCAAAACCTCGACCACTACGATCTTAGGCTCATCTTCCATGAGTTGTGGTTTATGTTCAAATTAGGTTTCCAATTCTACCTCAAGTTCATTGAATTGATTAGGTTCTTTTGATCTTCATTTTGTAATCCATCCAATTGTCTCATACATAGAGTCTTTATAGAGTTGAATTGTCTTCAATAGATCACACTTGCATTTGATGTTAGAGACACAACATGACAAGGGTGTGAAAGAGTAATTTTTTCCATAATATCTTCAAATCAGTGCAGATGGAAATATTCCTTTCATCTTGTTTCCTATAGATTTCTTGGAGTAGGTTAGAAGTTATGAAATAATCACATTTACAAAAATCTATCTCTAACATCTTCCCATAGCTCTTATTCACCATATATGTAAATGGTACTTTGAGCTATTTGTTGAGACAAGAACATGGTAATCTAAGAAATTACCATTGTGTTGAATTTTTCCCAAGTATGTCAAATACGAAGAATTTGGTGTCTAGATTGAGACATTAACAAACTTGTATTAATTTTTTGAGAGCAAAACTCTTTTGACCAATATGCTCTAAGAATGATAGTTGGTGCCATCAAGAGGTGGAGACACCAATATAATCCCCACAATTTCCCCATGATGAAGGTAAAATGTATTTGATGGGTTTTGTGATGCATCAATATCATGATGCTCTGTGTTTGTTTGGTTTGTGTACCCATGCCTTTTAAGATGATTTACAACGTGACTGAAACCAAGAAAAAAAGACTGATTTTAAGAATAGGAGAAAAAAATAGGAATGAAGAAGAATATAAGTAAAAAAAGTAGTGAGAAAGAGAAAGAAGATTGTCGAGTGAAAGAAAGAAAATAAGAGAGAAGAGTGTGCAACAAATATCTCAATGTGAGAGCTCTAATGCCATTTTGGATTTACATAGCATCGAAGAATAAGAAAGTATGATTAATTTCATTGATTGAAAACTAAAAATACAAGAGTGAAGAATTTACACATAACAAAAAGAAAACTAAGTAAGTAACCTAACTAAATTGGACATAACTACTTTCATTTTTAGAAGATGAACTTCTAATATGGGCTGCATACACACATAAGTTGGGCTGCAAAATACACGGGCCCATTCTCATTAAATATTAAACCGTAATATTTAGACTCACTACTAAGGGAAACATGCCCTCCTTTATTAATGGTTTTCAACTTCTCACGAATCATCATGCCCATTGAGTCAATCATCTTTCTAAGGTTATATCCGGAGCGATGAATTTCTCCAATTTTGCTTGCTAGTAATACCTTGCACTAATTCCATATGATGAGGATCTGTCCATATTTGAGGACCAATTCTGATTAAGGTAACAATAATTTTTTCATCAACCCCTGAGAAACCATGGAAGCAGCAAGGGAGAGATCAAGAAATTCTCAAACAATCAAATTGGGGTGTCATTGTTGTGGATATTGACGTTCCCGCAAAATTAAACAAAAGGCGAGAACTAATATGCAAACCCCTTATTAGTTTGCTTCATAACAAACTGCCTTAGAGTCGTTCGATGGAAATGGTTATTTATCGACTACCATCAACATTACCTTTTAGAAGTCGGGTTGATGAATAATGTAGTCATCTAGAAGTCATGATGGAGATAGACGAATTCATAGTTGTAATGAAGTCAAGTGGAAGCATAACAACTTCCATATTGACGTCGTGAAGAGCAAAGACGACAACAGTGAGACGTCTTGTCCATGTATAAAGTCGGGACACGGTTTGAGGATTTCAAGTATGACGTTGTGAAGTCCTAAAATGACTTCAGTGATGTATGGTCTTAAAATACGAACCGGATTTAGTTATAAAGTAGATTGCATTGTGCAAGCGTGAGAAATATAGTAGCTTCTTCCATGATAGTATATTGAAGAAGTGAATTTGCATCTCTAAGGTTATACCTTTTTCTTTGTTTAGTACTATTACATTGTTAACTATTTTTGTTATGATAAATATATTGATTAGTTATATGTTTCTTCCATATTTATGTTTAAGTTTATATGTTATGTTTATTTTTTCATTTTCTTCTATGTTTAATAGTATTGTATTGTTAACTAATTTTTTAATAATAAATTTATCGATTAGTTTTGTGTTTGTTCTTTGTCTATTTTTATTAGATGGAAGAAGAAATTAACAACAACAATAAAAACTATTGATCAGGTATTTATTTTTTTCAAAAAATAAATTATTTGTTGTTGTTGTTTTTATTTTTGTCATGCAAATGATATATTTAATTATTTTAGGTGGTAGATGAATTTGATGATATTGATGCTAAAAATATGAATAAAATAGATGGTTAGAATTTTTGAAGAAATCGATTTTGGATTACTAAACGAAGATGAAGCGAAAAAGTTTAGGTTTTTGAACAATGGTGTTGCAAATGAATTTTATAGGATCTATGGTATGAAGAAATGATTTGGTATAATAAAATATCACACTTATCGAGACAAGGACATTGAAATTCTGTGGAAATCATTTTCATGTGATAGAAAAGGATTTAGAGAGAAGAAAGATGATGTGGTTTGTAAGAGGGCGTAGAGAAAAGAGACAAGATGCAGTTGTTTAGCAAAAATGAAGATCCATGTTGACAAGGAAAAAAGGAGGTTAGTATGTGAGTTACTTTTCCGATGAACACAACCATGAACTGCTTGGTGAATATTATGGTGGGATGATAGCCTATAATCGAAGAATGACATAGACAAACGTCACTCAGATGAACACCATGAGAGAGTTGGGCATCGAAACGAGAACTATTTTTACTTTATTTGTTGGTCAATGTGGTGGTTATCGCTACATTGAGATTTTTTAGGAAAGACATATATAATCAAATCTAGAAGCAAAGAGGGATCGAAAATGGCGATGCAGAAGCAGCCTTACAATACTTGAAGGAGCAATCCAAATCAGATTGTGCAATGTATTAAAGGCATACTGTAGATGAAGAAGGTAAGTTGCAATAATTGTTATGGGCTGATGGATGTAGCATTTTCGACTACTCAATTTTTGGAGATGTTCATAATTTTGATGCAATGTACGGTAGGAACAAATATAAATTTACAGTGGTCGTATTTTCGGTTATGAATCATCACAAGCAAACGACAGTATTTGCTACAATTGTTGTATCAAATGAGACGGAGGAAACATATGTGTGGCTTCTAGAAATTGTTTTTGAGGCAATGAATGGGAAACAACATAAATGTGTTATCACAGAAGGGGACTTGACGATGAAGAATGCAATCCAAAGAGTTTTTCTTGAAGCTCACCATAGGTTATGTGCTTGACATATATGTAACAATGCTAGAAAAAATATAAAAAAGAATAACTTTCATAAGGACTCTCAGAAAGTTATGTTTGGTGATGTCGAGGTTGAAGATTTTCACATGATGTTGGAGAAACTTATAATCAAACATGAGTTTCAAAACAATGCTCGGGGGTCACTCAGACATATGATTGCATAAGTATGTGTGCCAAGTCTTACATTCGGGGAAAGTTCTATGCTAGTTTGCCACCCCAATTATTACACTTTGAATATGTAAACAACTAATATACTTTATACTCTAAATTCACAAGTGTCCATAAAAACTTACAAGTTACTTTCTAAATTCACATAGAATTTTATTATCTTCACATATCTTGAACTAAAATGGTTGAATTACAGTTGCACAGGTTACAATATCAACATAGATCATCATTCATCAACTATTTGATTTGTATATTTTTGGGTCATTTCATTTATGTTATTATTTTTAGTTACAATTTAAGCGGATTCATTATAAAAGGTTTAGTTCATTTCGTATACTGAACTTCCTATGCATTGAAGATTCGTGTTCGAGTCTAGTAACCTATTGTATACATTCAATGAAATATAATTAACATAATACATGTGGTAAAAAATAAGTTGGAGGTGGGTCAAAGCCCTTCCTCATTTTCTTTCAATTTTTTTTATATTTTGTTCATTTTTTAGATAAACTTACACCATAATTTCCTCCTAAAAAATATTTCTATTCACAAACTTCGCAATCATAATTATTAATATTAAATTACAAATATATTTCTTGTTATATACTCTAACATGTTTAAATTTTTTTTACAGGACTCGTCTAAAGATCTAATTAAATTCAGACATGTTAACTTGTTTACGGAAGAACCACTATTAGAAGATCTATTAAAGCTCACTAGGTTTTCACAAATATCTCGCATCAAATCTTATAACATAGATCCATCTGCAATTACATTTCTCGTTGAAAGATGAAGGCATGAGACACATACTTTTCATCTTCCATGTGGTGATTGCACCATTACTTTGGAAGATGTTTCACTCCAATTGGGAGTGAATGCCAATGGTCTACCAATAACCGGAACCACTTTTTTTATTGTATTGAATTGTGTATGAAACTATTAGGAAAAGTTCCAATTGATGGACAAGATATGAGGGGGTGCGAGTTGAAATTTACTTGGTTGATTAAAAACTTTGCTAACCTGCCCCCTCAACCTACACAATTACTACTAGAATAATATTGTAGGACACATATCTTATGCATTATAAGAGGGGAGTTGTTACCCGATGAATCTAATAATCGAGTAAATTTAATGTACTTACGTATACTCCGGGACCTAAAGATAGTTCATTGATATAGTTGGGATTCAGCTTGTTTAGCTAACTTGTATCTTGGGCGTGGTATCGCCCACCTTTCGTTGCACCTATTGTACAAGTTTTACCTACTTATCCATTTGCATAAAGGTAATATATATTTTTACCTATATATAAATATTATAGTAAATAACCATTTTAGTCCCTCATATTTTTCGACTTTACCAGTTTAGTCCTTCAAAAAAGAAAATACCTAAAATGGTCCCCCAAAATTTGAAATGTGGGTCAAATTTATCTTTTTTAACATGTTTTACAATACTTGGTAGTGACTAATTTGACCCCCAAAAGGAATACTTTGACACACATTTGAAATTTTTGGGGACCAACTTTTGTCTTTTCTTTTTTGAAGGACTAAACTGGTAAGGTCGAAAAATATGAGGGACTAAAATGAGTATTTACTCTAAATTTTATTTATAACAACAAATTTTCTTTTCTCCATTATAATTAATATCAATTTTGTATAGGTGGGGTGCCGACAACTGTAATATTTAAGGAATTCCGCATAAAAATTTGACGGGATATCGGTCACTCTTAGATCATATGGATGTCAATGATGTAAAAATTCTTAAACTCTTATTTGCTACAAATTATAACAATATTTCCATTTTCTAACCATATGTTCTCCTAATTTGTTAGTTCGAATGACTCCCATATGAGACTTACGTCAAGAATCTCCCCCATCATGCCCAACAAAACAAGATGGTGTGGAGTGCAAGCACATCTTTGATTTGTTTCTTGATCGTCGAGTGGCATCAAACATATCGACTCAGACTACAGTTTGATTAGGTTCAAGACGTGCCACAATCACCTAACAATATTGATGCACTGCATAGAATTGATAAACGTGGAAATCAAGATGCAAACTGTGCCATTAAGCATGCACAATGGATCGGTGATTGGTGCCATCGCAAGGATCAAGTCTTGCAATGACATCCAATTCAATTTCCTTTCCGCACACAATAATATTTGAATTGGTATCTCACCAATTCTAGACTCTTCTTATTTGTAGAATTACAACTCCGAGACCCAAGCCAAATAAATTATCAACAAAATCAACTACAATACTATCATCCCAATCAATCTCCCACACCTCAAACTCCAAAGTTCCAACCTATGACAAGCCAACCTTTTATGTCGCAACAAAATTTGTCACAACATCTCAGGTATCAACCGACAATGTCTGGATCATATAACATTCAACTGGCTAGAATATCTTTTCACTGTAAACCATCACACCAGCATCACATTGATGATATCATGCCTCACAATCACTCATTTTCTACAGAAGATAGTGACTTCATCAATACCTTATTTGGTACACCTGATTCACCAAATGTATATCTCAATGATATGATGTTCCACATCAATTAAGATGATGGTGCTGGATCATGTTCTTTCATGGTTGATGATAATATTTTCCCTACTGGACAAACATGTACAAATCAAGACCAGACTACAGTTGGACATCGAAGAATGCCACAACGTTCTAGGCAACCACGTAGGTGTATGACTGAAAGTCATTGAGGGAATCATTAAATTTAGTATTATTGTAACTTCATTTTAAATAATTCAATTAATATGAATATTTTACATTTACATATTTGTTTTATTTCCCTCAATTAAAAATGCCCCTAAACATTGGCTATTTATCTTCACTAATTAAAAATAAATAGGTCCAAAAAATAATTTTACGTAAAGCAAGACATTTTCAAAAATATGTAAAGCAAAATAGTTCAAAAAACCCAACTTAAATATAACTCAAAACAACTCAATATATTCAAGTTCAACAAAGTTGAAAGCCCATTACGTCCAACAAGCCCAACAACATCAAAAGTCGGTTTGGGAAAACACAACTTCATTATACTCAGAAGTCGTTATTGCTAAGAACGACTTCTGTGAATTGTGATTATTTCCCCGTCTAATCCGACTTCTGAACAATAACTGAAGTCTTACTCTTCTACCACAACTTGTATTCACAAAAAGTCACCAATAGCACTACAAACATCTCAGATTAAAGGACTTTCCATTTAATGACTACAAAACTAGTTCGCTTGAAAGCAAACTAAATGTGAGTTTAGGTTAGATTTCACCTATACAAAAAATGTGTTGCTGTGATAGATGATAGATTCAAAATTCAAAAATGTGTGGGAGGAACATGAAAGTGTGGTAAAAGCAACATACAGTGAAAGTGGTCAGAATTTTCGAAACCACATCATCTTCTCTAATACTGGAGGTCTAATATTGAATGGAGAAAATGACACATGTCTTTAAAAACAATTAATGATACAGATTTTAAATTATTTTTAACTAATTTTTTTTATAAATCATAAAACTCACTTTTACCTCATTCCTGTATGTGACTCTTCAATAATTAACATGATCCCAACCCCACATTTTGATACCGGATCATTTATAGCATCTTTAGGAGTGCAACTCATTTATTGTCCTTAAATTGGGTCTCAACTTATTTTATAATTGTTCACATTTTCACTAAATTAAGCAATTTTTCTACTTTTCACTCCAATAACTCATCTTTCTGTTAGGTGGACCCCACCATTTGTCTACTTTTAACAAACAACGCCCAATCAAATAATCAATGTTAAATTTTTGAAAGTACACATTTAACAATGCTCATTTAAGCGAACACTGCTAAATGTCTACTTTTACTAGCACTCACTCAAGTGAGCACTGTTTAATGTCTACTTTTACTAGCGTTAACTCTAGCGAGCGCTGTTAAATGGTTGAAAGTAGATATTTAACAACATTCACTGAAACGAGCGCGACTAAATTTCTACTTTCAATAGCTTTCACCCACTCAAATGAACGTTGTTAAATGTCTACTGTGAACAGTGCTCACGTTGACGAGCATTGTTAAATGTCTACTCTCAACGACTTTCACTCAAGCGAGTGTTGTTAAATATCTACATTCAAATATTTAACACTACTCGCTTAAGTAAGTGCTATGAAATGTTTACTTTTAACAACATTAACTCAAGCGGGCGCTGTTAAATGTCACTCCCTGTGAATCAGAAGAAAATACAATTGTTACACTTTCTTCTCCTTTTCATTGTTGGTTAATATGTTTTATCATATCTCTTTCTTCATTTTTTATATTTTGAAAGCTATATAGAAATAAGAATCGTGTTCTACTTAGAGAACTATTCTCTCTTTATGGACAAAAATATATCACTCCTAGTGACACACTACGCCAGAATTAGCATTTAACAACGATCTTTTAACAACGTTTTCTAGCATAATGCTATTAAATACAATACGAAAGATAATTAACAATGCTATTTTAAACAAGCACTTTTAAATTTGATAGGTGGATATTGCTTTAACAACGTTTTCTTCAAAAAATGTTGTTGTATGTTTGTGTAAGATATTCAACAACACCTTTTTAAGAAAGTGTTGTTGATTTGAATATATTTAACAGCGTTTGCTTAAATAAGCGCTATTAAATGTGACATATCAACAACGCTTTTTTACAGTAAGCGCTGTTAAAAATCACATGTTCAAAAAATGTTTGTATTAGTTATTACTTAATATGTATTTATGAAATTATTTAATTTTATTTTGAAAGATATAACTTGAGTAAATATTACATGAAAATAATCCAAATTGTTAACAAAAATTCATATGCTAGTTTTTCATATATAATACAACTTGGTCATACATATACGAAAAATGCAATTGTTTAATACTTCAAAGAAAATATTCTAAATCACCAATCAATATTATTAAAATTGAATATTAAGGTATGTTATTTGACACAACAAAAACTTGTATTTGATAAGTAAATTATGTTATTTGTCATTCCATTATCAAAAGTTGAACATAATATGACAACTAAATAATTTTGATATTTAACAGCACTTTGTTAAGCAAGTGTTGTTGATTTGAATCTATTTAACAACGTTTTCTTAAATGAGCGCTATTAAAGGTGACATATCAACAACGTTTTTTACAATAAATGTTGTTAGAAGTCCTATATTCAAAAAACGCTTTTTACAATATTATTAAAATAGAATATTTAGGTATATGATTTGACACAACAAAAACTCATATTTGTTAAGTAAATTATGTTATATGTCATTCCATATCAAAAGTTGAACATAATATGACAACTAAATAATTTTTAAAAGTGTAGATATTTAAGAGCATTTTTTTAATTAACCGGGGTTGATTTGAATCTATTTAACAATGTTTGCATAAAAAAGTGTTGTTAAAGGTGACATTCAACAACGCCTTTTACAATAGGCATTGTTAAAAGTCCTATATTCAGAAAACGCTTTTTACAATATTATCAAAATAGAATATTAAGGTATGTGATTCGACACAACAAAAACTCATATTTGGTAAGTAAATTATGTTATTTGTTATTCTATTATCAAAAGTTGAACATAATAGCACAACTAAATAATTTTAAAGATTTTGATATTTAACAACACTTTTTTAAGCAAGCGTTGTTGATTTGAATCTATTTAACATTGTTTGCTTAAATAAGCATTGTTAAATGTCATATTTCAAAAAACGCTTGTTTTGTAGATTTAAAAACAAAACCTCACACACAATAATATACTTATTATTCAGTATTCTATTTATCTTACTCTTTTTCTCCTCTTAGTTTCTCTCTTCAAACAAGTTATTAGCTTTTGATTTCTATTTTCGAGTACAATGTACATTATTATCTTATTTTACCTTATTTATTTTTCTTCGATTCACTCTTGTTGCTTGCATTTACATCTACGTTAACTGCTTATTTTATAATATAGGAAATGTCAAGGTTGAAGCTAGGTGGAGTTGTTGGTGATTTACCAAACTTGCAATCTCTGTATGTATTTCTTGCATTTGGCTATTATTTTTTCATCCATATTTTCTTTGTAAATTTTAATTTTATTCTTATTATGTTGAACCTAAACTATGTCTTGTTGTCTTCTTATTTTTTCAGTTAAGTAAGAAAAGAAATTCATACATTTGTTTTTTACATCTTCACCACCTTCGTCCCATTCATTATTGCATATAATCTTCTAGGTTAATGAATTTGAACTAAAGGAGATCAGTTCATGCAATAGTTTATGAATTGAGTTTTCAGAATAATGTTTATATTGTCAAATCTCGGGTAAATGTGGTGAAATTGAGCATGTTTGTTATGTTTGATATAATGTATGTATATTATGCGTTGTTTATGTATGAAATCTATGACAGCGTTTTGTGTACGATGCGTTGTTGTATGTATATATATGATAGCTTTTTTTGTGTGATGCACAACTGTATATATTCAATACAACAGCGTAGTAGAAACACTATTAATCATGACAATATACTACTACGGTCAAATAGAAAACGCCAAAAGCGCTGTTATACATCTAAAATATGTGTTGTTGAACTGTAACTCTAGCGTAATTGACACCAAATTTTATGGATGATTCATTTTTTGTTAAGGACCATCCCTAGATGTTCTATAAGAGTCCTTATACATTGTTTCAAGTCCGTAATTGCAAGTTTATGGGGTTTACATTTTACACATTGGTTCTAATGGAACTGGCATCTCTGTTGGCTGCAATGAAAAAAGTGAAGGAAAGTGAAAATATAGAAAACATGGGAGTGGATCAATCTCAGAACTTAGCAGAACTTAGTTGATAGGGCACCTTCCTCTCTTCTCCTGCTGCCAACCCACACACCATCATCATTTCCATTTATCCTTAAGCTGATGTTTTTTCACTAGCTTTCTTGACACAAAAACAATATCTGGGCATTCACTCAGCAAGTAAACTCGGAATGCACATCAACTGCTCTCAAATTATACCTAACCATGTCCCAATCCAATGAAATTGTGATTTTTATTAAAAAAAATGAGTAGTGGAAATATGAATTATTACTTTTGTTAAGTATCAAAATTTTATTGGAATTACACATAATTAGGACATGTTTTGGCACACATGATCTTGATTCTTAAACTCATACCTCTTTGCTTAATTTATTTATTTATCCTTATTTTTTATATAATACTAATTAATTACTTTATTATAATATTAGTGATAAGTGAATTATGTAATATTTAAATAGTAATAATCTTTATATAAATATGAATTAATTCTTCGGTTCTTTAATAACAAGCAATCAGATATTAAATAATTGCATAATAAATTTGCTAAAAAAAGTTAACAACTAAAATTATTATGTATCCCTTTATATTAAGATAGAGCAAGATATTAGTGTTGTTGCCTCATTCATTTAAAGCAGATAAACATATAATTAATATAAAAAATCTATTTCTGTAAGCTCACATGTGGTGAGACATTATTGTTATTGCCTGACTCACTTAAAATGGATAGTAGAGTAACTAATATAAAATATCCCTTTAAGATAAGATATAATTCATAAATTAGTACTAATGCATTAGTTTCTCGAAGTGGCTAAAACTTAACTAATATAAAAATATATGTCTGAGATGAGATGTATCTAACCGGTAAATTGGTATAAAAATCAACCAATAATGTTGCAAACAAGTGCAAAGTAAGGAATGTCATATCCATACTTGTTAGATTATACTTTTCAATTAATTGTTATTATTTTAAGTGATTGTTTGGGCTGTTTGTTTGATGACACAAATTAATTCAAGTTTATAATACAATGATAATGGGATGAGATTGAACTTCATATTTACCATCAATATAAACATGAGTCAATAATGTAAACTCACTTACTAATGATCATTCCACACAAACGACCTCAAGATTACTAAAAATTAATGTCTTAGTCAATTTAGAAACTTATGCAACAAAGCTCTATGTTTAGCAATTTTACTCATAAGATTAAGATTTATGACCCGCATAACATATCTTTTTGTCTAGTAGTCTATGCAGGCAAAGTTGAGTTAAATGCAATACCTCAATTGTATTAGTTGTCAACGTCTTAGTTTATACTAATACCTTATTAAAATAGCTCTAAGTCTTGCAACTTGATTAATAAGAGTAAGTTATATGAATCGTTAAGCATACCTCTATGTCTAGTAGTATATGTCAACAAGTTTGAGAGTTATAAAGTTACAAAATTAGTTCTATGTCTAGATACCAATAAAATAATATGCAGAGATGACAAGTTGATTTAAGTCTATGTCTAGAAAATATATCAATTGTTAGTTGTGCACGTTTAGAATTATGCTATGTTACTAAGAATTCTATTCAAGATTCATGCAATAAGATGATCAAATTTAAACCAAGAATTAAGCACATGCAAAAACTCAAAATGATCAAAACTTCATGAATTTAACATAACTAAATCAATGTGCATACATCAAGTACGTATTATATTCAATCCCAACAAGGGAGTACTTAGCTACTCATGTTCACAAATAGTGCTTGCACGTAGTTCCCACGATCTACGTGAGCTAAACTCTCTAAAAACTCAAAAAATAAGTATTACAATATGATAGTATCGAGTGTGTGTCCTTTGACTCGAGCTGGAACATTTTAAATAGTATCTACATGCTGGCTCCTGCGCTCAACACACCTCCAATGCGCTAAGCGCAACTCTTCATCTAGCCAGGAGCGACCTTTCAATGCACCAGCCTCGGTTGGGCACAACATCTACGCTGAGCTCACCTCTCTTTTGCTCTAAGCGCATGTAGGTAAGGTTAGCGCAAAAGTTACAGAGAGCAAACTTTTTAATTCTTTGGTGCATACCCTCAACGCATGGAACGCGCTGAGCATGGGTCTTCCTTCGCTTAGTCTGGCTTGGGTGTTGAACGTATGTTGCAACTGTTGCCTGATCCGCTTAGAGTGATCCTTGCATTGAGCCTGGTCGAGATTTATCAATAAATTTGGTTTTTTCGACCATTTTTCCAAATTAACCTTGTAAAACATTTCAATGATGATATTTGACCATTTTAACAAGTTTTTATCATGTATGAGTATATTTTCATTTATGTGAGTTGATTAAGTAGTTAAGGTGCCTCAAAATGAGTGTATATTATAGGAACAAATTGATACTTAACAGATGTATTACGAACATTTGTGTTGCTCCTTAAGTCTCTCAAAGTGAATAAAACACAACTAATATAAAATTATCTATTTGAGATGAGATGTAGTGCAAACATTAGTGTTGTTACTTATATCTCCCAAAGCAGATAAAATATAATTAATATAAAAAATATCCTTTCGAGTTGAAATATAGTGCAGACATTAGTGTTGCTGTTTCACTCTCTCAAAGTGATTAAATTTTAAATAAACAATAGATCCCTTTAAGTGAAAATGTGAACATTAGTGTTGCTGCTTGACTGCTTCACCTTCTTCAAGTAGATAAATGAATAATAATTGTTAAATTTGTTGGGGCTGAAGTGGTCAATGTGGAGTTTTTTATCCAGTTAATAATTCCTATATTTAGGACATGTAGGTAGAGTTTAGTATTTCTTTAGTTTTATACTTATCATGTAAATGTGGGTAGTTTTCTATTCAATGTGTTCCTCTAATGTAAGGCTTAATTAAGCCAACTCCTTTAGTAAATAATGAAAGTGTAAAGTGTTAAGATAACACTATTAGTTTGTCTATTTTTTGATGAAGACAAGAAATTAGTGAAAGCTTAAGGATAACTTAACAAATCAATATGCCAAGTCTCACAAGTTCTAAAAACTATCATATTATTTACATGAGACATGCCATCTAGATAATTATATGTTCATGCATTAATCATACATGTTATTTGTGCATCTTAGGCATAACATAATGGTAAAACATGTATAGTTGATAAGCATAACATATAGGTAGTTTACCATTTAATCTCTTAGCTGAAAATATGTTAGTTAATCGATTAAGCAATGCGTTAATCGATTAACGTGAAATCAGTTTTTAATCAGTTTCAATAGATAACTGAAAAACAAAATCCAGTTATTCTCAACAGTATATTAATCGATTAAAAGGGCACTTAATCGATTAACTGGGTGTTAAACAACTTTTCTATATAAACTGTGATTTTACGCCATGCTTAATACATTCATTCATTCATTTTTAGAATTGCTAAGTTGCATATTTTCATGCTCATTGCATGTCATATAGGCAGAGAGAATTGCATGTGAGAATAGTGAGAGATAGTATCATGCTTAGGGATTAAAATGTCATCCAATTGCATGTGACTAAATGTGTTCATCATTGTCATCTTTTCTTGCAAGATTCTTTCATTTGTTTTAGAGATTTCACAGGATAGAAATTACATGTTTCTTTATGATTCTGATCTTACACATATTCTTGATAATTTGTGAGATTTGGATAGGGTTTATAGTTTTTCTTAATTGTAATATTTGAGCCATTTTGTGCTTCATAACACTCTGTTTTTATGACAAGGAAAGTAGTCTCTTGGTGTCTTACCACCAACGAGATATAGAGAGTCTTCACCAAGACTTGGAGGTCTTGAGTTTAGAACATACTCTTGGCTGGGGCTAGATCGTATGAAAGATTTTCCTAGGCGATTAGTATGATCAAACCAAGGTAGGGGTTCTGGGAATTCAAGAAGGTAGCATCCAATGTCTTGTAATTGGAAGTGTGTATGTAATATATATTTGTTTCAGTTTTAGTGAAGAGAATCTCCCGAGATCGGAAGGGGAGGACTGGATGTAGTTTTGCAATGGACCACAAAACGAACCAGTATAAAAACGTTGTTGCAGGCTATTTCTTACCCTTATCTCTTTACTTTTCAAGTTGTTTTAATTGCCTATTTTAGCTGATAATTTGAATATTGTAATTCTGCCATATAAAGATCAATTATGTTCAAATATATATGTTGTATCATTTCTGTATAATTGGTGAGTGGTTGTGCAATCAAGCTATTCAGCAACTGTCTGTTTTATGTGACTTAATTGATTAAGGCAGTTCTTTAATCGATTAACTGTGTGATTTTCCAGAATAGGGCTTTTGTGCGAATAGTGTATTTGGGAACCGCGACACCTATTCAACCCCCTCCCTCTTCTAGGTGTATTTGGGAACCGCAACACCTATTCAACCCCCTCCCTCTTCTAGGTGTATTCTGCCACTGAAACCTAACAAATAAAAGTGCAACATTTCATAACAATTTGGTATCAAAGTTGTTACAAGGCTGATTGTGAGAGAAAAGAAACTGTAGTTTCTTAAGAAGAGAAAGAGTGAGGAAAAAGATAAACAAATTATGACTAGTGAAAATAATTTTGTCCAACCTATCATTCCTATGTTTAGGCATTTTCAATAAGAATGTCTCAAATGGGAGAAAGAAGCAAAGTATGCTGAGCTTGAGGAAAATGAAGAAATATTGTTGATATCATATGTGAAACTTAATCATTCAAGGAGAGAAGATATATGATTTCTAGACTCGGGGTGTAGCAATCATATGTATACACATAAACAATGGTTCTTGAATCTTAATGAGGATTTTCGGCGATCTGTGAAGCTAGGAAACAATTCTATGATGATTATGTTTGGAAAAGGTGAAATAAGGCTGCAAATTGATGGTGTTATTCAGGTAATCACTAAAATTTTCTATATACCTAAGTTGAAAAATAACTTATTAAGTATTCAGAAATTGCAAGAAAACTTTGTAGCTATTTTGATACAATATGGCGAATGCAATGTCTATCATACCAAGAAGGGACTTATTATGCACTCAACAATGTATGCAAACATGATGTTTGTATTGCTTGAAAGCTTTCTACCTAAAGCTCCATCTTGCTTTCAAACAATTCATGAAGACAAAATTCACCTTTGCAATTGTAGATATGGGCATTTCAATTTCAAGGGTCTTCGAACATTGCAGTATAAACATATGGTGAGAGGATTACCCAAATTGAAGGCACCATCCAAAATATGCATTGATTGCATGGTGGGAAAGCAACACATGGATGCAATTCCAAAGAGGAGTTTATGGAGAGCATCACAAAGACTATAGTTGTTACATTCTGATATTTGCGGACCAATCAAACCTATTACCAATGTCAATACAATATATTTCATAAGTTTCAATGATGATTACAGTCGTAAGGTGTGGATATATTTTCTTAATGATAAATATGAAGCTTTTACAATCCTCAAAAATTATAAAAACCTTGCTAATAAAGAGACAGGAGGATCCATTCTTTGTCTGCAGACAGATATGGGTTCCATTCTTTGCCTTTACTCTGCAACAAAATCGTTACATCGTCATGAAAGGTTGATAAATAATTATGTTTGTATGCATATGAGTATTGTGATAAATTGATAATTTTTTTATGTGCTAAACGTTTGTAACAATATTGTAATTTAGAAATATCTCAATTGTTGAAAGTGCAAAGTGTCAAGGATTGCACTAGCAATGTTTTGCCTATATTTTGAAGAAGACAAGGTTTTATTAAAGCTTGAAGATGGCTCAACAATCAACATGCCTAGAACTCATTGGTCATATCTAGACTAGGTTATATCAATAGAGTCATATTTCTAAGTAGTTTGGGATGTGTGCCTTAGTGAGTGAGTATAGGTGAGGTAAACCTAGGTGAAAGTATCACAAACCATTATAATTGTCATATCATATTCATGAGACATATCATCTAGTTTATTGTATGTTCATGCATTAATCTTACATGTTATATGTGCATATTAGGCATAATATAATTGCTAAAACATGTATAGGAGTTAAACATAACATATGAGTAAGTTTGCCTTTTTAATCACGTTTTTTAATATGTTGGTTAATCGATTAACTTGGTGACTTAATCGATTAACTCAATTGCTTTCTGTTATAACTGCTTTCGGTTTTAACTACTTAACTGATTGCAACGATTTGAGGGGTCAAATCTGGTTTGTTTAAGTTTAGGAAAATTGCAGAAACGCATAGCATTGCATACTATTGTTTAGAATTGATTAGAGAGCATATTTTCATGATGTACTTTGTAATTGGTATAGAGAAATGCATGTGTGAGGAAAAGAGATTAATATGCTTTGTTGAAGTTGTTCATGGTGTATTACATGTTGTTTTCATATGCTTAATCTCATCCATTCTTCCTTGCATGTTCATGCATTCTTGCTAGAGATTTTAAGAGAAATATTTTGTGTTTACTCTCTTATATTAACTCACATATGCATGATGGCTTGTGTGACTTAAGAGTGAGTTAATCTTAGAGTTTTTCATTGTTGTTATTTGAGCATTTTAGTGCTTGGTAAAACTTGTTTTTTGTAAACTATTTTTGTACTTTGGGTTAGTCTCTTGGTGTCTTACCACCATTGAGATAAAGTGATTCTTCACCAAGACTAGGAAGTCTTGAATTGAGAACAAGGATCTTGGCTAGGGCTGGATCGCGCGAAAGGTTTTCTTAAGCGATATGGATAATCAAACCAAGGATTAGAGGTTCTAGGAATTCAAAAAAGAAGCATCTTGAGTCTTATAAATTGAATTGGTGTATGTGATTATACTAAGTGTTCAATATAGTGAAGAAGAAAATCTCTCAAGATCAGAAGAGGAGGCCTGGATGTACTTTGCAGTGGACCGCAAATGAACCAGGATAAAAAAGGATAAAAATCCATTTGTGCAAGTTGTTCTCTCTTAATCTCCTTTATAATTCTTACTGTTTTAATTCGAGTTTGAAGCTGATATTTTGCAGGCTTATACCGTGCTATATCCTTGTTAATAATGCATAAAGATATTTTTTGTATCTCTGCTTATATGTTGATAAATAACTATGCAAATAGATACTCTGATAATTCCGTTTTTGTTGTGTGTTAATCGATTAAGCCTATTGGTTAATCGATTAACAGGGCTATTTTCCGGAACTGGGTTTTGGTGTGAGAAGCAGTAATTGATAACCGCTACACCTATTCAACCCCCCCCCCCCTTCTAGCTATGTTTAGGCCACTGATACTTAATAAGTGGTATCAGTGCTACTACGTCGTGCTAGCTCAACCGTATCTGCATGATCCTAAGGGAATTAAAATGGGTTCCACCAACCCCTTCGGCAATGGCGCATCCATTAACGACCCTCCCGTATTTAGTGGCAAGGGATACACCTACTGGGAAGTCCGAATGAAGATTTTTATTGAGGCAATTGATTCGGATATTTGGGAATCCGTAATCAGCGGGCCATTCGTCCCACTTCACTTAGTGGATGACGAACCGAAAGAAAAACCTAAAAGCTTGTGGACCGATGAGGAGCGCAAAAAGGTTTAGTATAACCTTCGCGCTAAAAATATAATCACTTCGGCCCTATCATATGAAGAATTCTTTCGGGTATCTTAGTGTCAAAGTGCCAAGAAGATGTAGGACTCTTTACAAGTGACTCACGAAGGGACTAGCACGGTCAAGCGTGCCAGGCTGAATGCGCTGACACATGAATACGAATTATTTCGCATGTTACCAAGTGAATCAATTGGCGATATGCAAAAACGATTCACTCATATTATAAATCATTTGATTGCTCTATATAAAATGTTTACCAGAGGAGAACTCACTAACAAAGTTTTACACTGTCTTGACAGGAGATGGCAACCTAAAGTGACGACTATCATGGAGCCTAAGGATCTTGATTCCATGCCTTTGGCAACACTGTTCGGAAAGCTTCAAGAGCATGAGATGGATCTTGGACGTCTAACCATGGATGAAGAGTCTGGCCGCAAAAAGAAGGGAATATCTCTTAAAGCTACAACATCACAACCTGCAGAAGAGATAGATAATGACGACTCTGACTCTAACATTGATGAAGAAATGCTAAACCTTCTCGTGGGAAAGTTTGGGAAATTCTTGAAGAAGAAAGGAGGTTTCAAACAATTTCAAAGGAAATAGGCATGAGAATCAACAAGAAAAGGCAAGAATAAAGAGTGCTTCACTTGTCATGAATGTGGTAAGCCGGGTCACATGAAATTCCAATGTCCCACTTATCTGAAGAAAGTTGATTCAGAAAAGAGCACTCCCCAGGACTTCAAATCGAAGAAAGCTTACAT
>NC_032009.1:15823246-15906634 GCF_001865875.1 Lupinus angustifolius | reverse complement strand
GATTCTCCTCCATATGATGTTTTATATGATGCTTATGTCGAGATGCGTGAAGAATTAAATAAATTAGCAAGAATTAGTGCTGATAGAAAAAGGGTAATTTTGCTAAATAATCAGAAAATAATACAACTATAAAAAGAATTAGATGAGCTGAAATTGGAAAATGAAACTTTAGATCTAATTTTTTCTTATAATTCATGCAACTGCTCTAACCATAAATTATGTCAAACAACTATCTGTGAGTCTTGCGAGGACTTGAAAAATGAAAATTTTAAACTAAATGAAAAGCTCGCAAAACTTACAGATAGTCAACACCAATTAGATACCTTTCTAATTAAAACGAGAAACATTGGTAACCACACTGGATTAGGGTATATCCCCCCATGTCATAGAAATAGACCATATAGGAAACCTATAACTCGTGCTAATAAAAAGTCTTGTAATAAAAATAGAATTCCTACATGTTTCTATTGTGGCACATATGGCCACACCTCCTACTCATGTTACATCAGGAAATATGGGATACCGAGTGGTGTTTACGCTTGGGTGAAAAAGGGAGATAACTCCCTGGTAACTAACAGAAAATGACCCAATGTAATTTGTGTACCAGAAACCAGCAAGTGATATATTTTGCAGGTATGTCTTCGAACACATGGCAACATTGGTATCTTGACAACAGGTGTTCAAGAAATATAACAAGAGATAAGTCAAAATTCCTAGACTTATCTTTGAAAGAAAAAGGTTTCGTCACATACGGAGATGACAACAAAGGAAAAATCCTAGGCACCAAAAAAATTGGCAACTCAAACCATGTTGTGATCGAGAACGTTCTTTACGTCGAAGGTTTGGAACATAATCTGTTGAGTATTAGCCAACTATGTGACAAAGGTAATTGCGTGTCATTTGATTATGAATGCTTTCTAATCTGTGATGTTTTATCTAATACTATAAAGTTTATCGGCTATCGTGTTAATAACTTTTATATGGTTGATCTGGAGGATGTCACTTCCTTATTTTCAAAATGTTTTATTTCAAAAGAAGATGACATCTGGCTTTGGTATAGACGAGTCGCTCACATTCCTATGAAGCATCTAGAAAAATTATCTAAAAATGATTTGGTTATTGGTCTGCCAAAACTTGATTTTAAAACTCAATATTCTTGCGACATGTGTCAAAAATGTAAACAAGTAAAGAATTCTTTTAGTAAAAAGAATGCGATATCAATTACTAGACCTTTGGAGCTTCTCCATATAGACTTGTTTGGACCATCGCAAATCATGAGTTTTGATGGAAGTTTTTACGCTTTGGTAATTGTCGATGATTTTTCTAGATTCACATGGACCCTATTTTTGGCATCCAAGAGCGACGCATATAAATCTTTGAAATGTCTAGCCAAACAAGTTCACAACCAGTCTAACCTTAAAATTGTTTATGTACGATCCGACCATGGCGGAGAATTTGAAAATCATAAGTTTAATAAATTTTTTAATAAGCATGACATCATGCATCAGTTCTCGGCTCCCCGTACCCCTCAACAAAATGGAGTTGTTGAGAGGAAAACTCGATAGGACCATGCTAAATAAGAGCAAGGTTCTCAAATATTTCTGGCCTGATGCAGTACACACTTCCTGTTATGTAATGAATCAAATACTTCTTAGACCTACTTTTTCGAAAACCCCTTATAAGATTTTAAAAGGTCGAAAACCGAATATTGCTCATCTTCATGCATTCGAGTGAAATTGTTTTATTTTAAACAATGGAAAAAGATCTTTAGGAAAAGTTGACTCGAAGGCTGATGAGGGCATATTCTTAGGGTATTCTTTGCATGGTAAGGCTTTTTGTGTGTTTAGTAAATATACCATGCAAGTAATGTTTAATAAGTACTCCATGCAAATAGAAGAATTTATTCATGTCATTTTGACGAATCATCTCCAGAAGAGAAGAGAAAGGTCTTTGCTGATGATGTTTCAGGTGCACTAAAAGAAGCTTATTCAAAGGACATGAACCAAAACAGAGAAGAAGGTGCAGAGCAAGTAGTACAACATGAGCATCGTGACATGCCTATTGGATGGAAAACCAAAAAGGATCATCCACTAGACAAGGTGTTAGGTGACATATCTACGGGGTGGTAACCCATAGTTCTTTATATAATTTCTGTAATTTTGTTGCATTTGTGTCTCAAATAGAGCCAAATAATGTATGTGACTTGGTCCCTAAACCAAAAGAACATCTTGTGATTGGCACCAGATGGGTTTTTCGTAATAAGCTAGATGAATCTGGCTTGATCATTAGAAATAAGGCTCGCTTAGTGGCCAAAGTTACAACCAGGAGGAGGGCATCGATTTTGATGAGACCTACACTCCTATAGCCAGACTTGAGGCCATTAGGATGTTTTTGTCCTTCACATCGATCATGAACTTTAAGCTCTTCCAAATGGATGTTAAGAGCGCATTTTTAAATGGCTATATTCAAGAGGAGGTGTACATAGACTAACCACCAGGGTTTGCAAATTTAAAATACCCGAACTATGTATATAAACTCAAGAAGGCCCTTTATGGCCTGAAACAGGCTCCCAGAGCCTGGTAAGATAGATTGAGTTCGTTCCTATTGGAAAAAGGGATCGAAAGAGGTTTGGTCGACAACACTTTCTTTACTCATAGATTAGATAATCATGTTTTACTTGTTCAAATATATGTTGATGATATAATCTTCGGATCTACTAATGCCATCCTTTGCAAGGAATTTTCTAAGTTGATGTAGGGCGAGTTCGAGATGTCGATGATGGGTGAGCTGACCTTCTTCCTTGGGCTTCAGGTTAAACAAATGGAAAGTGACATCTTCGTTCATCAATCGAAATATTGCAAGGAATTACTAAAGAAATTTGATATGGAGCAATGTAAAGATGCATCCACGCCTATGACGTCCGCATGTTATCTTGATAAAGACGAAAAGGGAAAAGCTATTGAGGTAACCAAATATCGTGGGATTATTGGCTCATTATTGTATTTGACTGCAAGCTGCTCCGATATTATGTTCAATGTTTGTATGTGTGTTAGATTTCAAGCTTTGCCTAAAGAATCACATTATATTGCTGTTAAATGTATCATGAGATATTTAAAAGGAACAATAAATACGAGATTATGGTATCCTAGGTATGCCTCATTATCCTTGGTAGGTTACTCTGATTCTGACTTCGCTGGGTGTAAGTTGGATCGAAAAAGCACTAGTGGGACTTGTCATCTCTTAGGCAGTTCCTTAGTGGCATGGCACAAGAAAAAGCAAGCATGCGTTGCTTTTTCCACCGCAGAAGCGGAATACATTGCTGCTGGCGTGTGTTACGCTCAAATCCTATGGATGAAACAGCAACTTAAAGACTTTGGACTTAAACTATAAAAGATCCCCATTAAGTGTGATAATACGAGTGCCATCAACTTTTCCGAAAATCCGTTCTACATTCAAGTTAAGGAATAAGGCATCATTTTTTTACGTGATCATGTTCAAAAAGGTGATTGTGTGCTAGAATTTGTAGAAATCTCTAAGCAATTAGCGAATATTTTACCAAGCCCCTCTCATGAGATACTTTCTATGTTCTTCGAAGAGAACTAGGAATCCTTGATGAAAAATATCTTGATTGAGTTTATGTTATTACCTTGCATGATTATTGGCCTTGTATGCTTCAAAATGAAAACATGTTGGTTATTCCTTGTATGATCCATGATTCTATAAATAAGCTCTACGTATATATGTGAATGCTCAATATTGCATTTTTGGAAGCTTGAAATCCTTGCATGCTTTTAAAACATCCAAAACGTTGTATCTGATACTATTTAATCAATTAAGGAATTATGTTAATCGATTACCTGGGTGTAACCTTTTAAACATGTTATTTTTAACTCAGGTTAATTGATTACGACTAGCATTTAATCGATTAACGGCACGAGTATAACATAAACAGAAGCGTTTATGGACATTTTTTTCAAAACCTCCATCATCCCATTTTCTCTCAAATCTCAGAGGAACAACTTCAACATCATTCCTAAACTCTAACCTAGCCTAAAGCCGAATACTCCAACCCTATTTCTCTCCATAAACCTTCTTCTCCATCACTAATTTCCAAGAAATCCGGTTTCCCCAAAATTCCAAACCCTAAATTAGGTTTTTCCGTGAAACCCTCATTAAACCTTCAACTCAGTACGGTTTTCAGCTAAATGGAGAGAGGATGTGCAAAAAGGGTAAAGACAATCGCTCAACGTCTACCATGTGCTCTAAAACTGTGACATCAAGTCAACAGGCAAGGCATGACCGTGGGGACCCGTATTATTCGTTGATTCTGCAAGAAACTCGGTTGCTTAAGTTTCAGGGAAGGAAACCTACATACATAAGGTTTGCGAATCTAACCTGGTTAGCAGAACAGAACTTCGATTTTCCGCATGGTTTGCAAGCACAAGGGGTTGTCCCCTTCTTGGAATAGAAAGGTAATATCTACCCTGCTCTAGTTAGAGAATATTATGCAAATTTTAGAGACAAGGATGGAAAGTATTGGTCTATGATTACTGGAAAATTGTTTGAGATGAATGAGGATATATTCATGAACGTGGGTGGTTTATCGTGTAATGGTGCTAGTTTAGGAGATTGTGGTTGGGCAAAGAACAACACTTTTGATGCAGCTGAAATGTATAATCATATTTGAGGAGACCTCAGTTGTATGTTCAGGGTGAATTAACAAAAGTTGGATCATTGTCCGTAGAGAATAGGCTCCTGCATTAGTTGATTGCCTATATTCTGATTCAGAGGAACACAAATCATGCACAACCTACCGTAAATGATTTGAGGTTCATGTTTGTTGTAAAGGAGAATGTCATGATCAACTGGCCTGAAGAGATTCTGAAGGTCATGTACAGTGTATGTACATCACAATCAAAGCTGCTTCCCTATAGTATTTTCATTTCACGCATTATTGACTATTGGCATATTGATGTTTCTAATACTATAGTTGTGGAATGTTTTAATAAGGATCATTTGATTGGTGAGAGTCTGATTCATAAGATGGGCATATACAAGTATGGCAACACATGGCAATATTAGGAAAATTTTAACACTGTGAACCTTGACCCATCTAGTGAGGATGATCAAGATGATAATCAAGAGCCAAATGCTACTACTCAGGGGGATTCTTCTGGACATGCATCACAAGAACCAGTTTTTGGACAAGCTTACCTGGATGCTATGGAACAGCGTATCAACAACAGGATGGATCTTCTCTTTCAGTCTCTGAAGGACTCATACCATACGAATTTGGAGAATTTTGAGGAGCGTCAGAATGCTTAGATTGATAATCATTATCAATCCTTGAGGAACTTCGTTCAGACAACTGTTGAGTCACAAAATAGGAGGTTGTGTGCAGAGTTCAACAACTTGAACACCCTCATCAAGGGTGGTGGTAGCTCGATCATTTCTAACGACAAAAATCCTCCATCTCATCCCTAGTTAGGAGGCCTTAGATCTTTAGGTTTATCCTTCTTAGTTATGGACTATGTTGTTCCTTGTTTCCCTCTTGAGAACTTATTTTCTATTTTTTGCTTTTGCTTATTTGGATTGTAATAGCTTAAACACTTATCTTCTGCTGAACTTGAGTATTACTACGCTGATTTGCACCTTACTGCTTTGCAATTGAAACAATGCTTTAATGATTTCAAATTGTCTTTCACATGTTTAAATAGTTAATTATGTCGCAAATAGTATAGATTTATGTTTAATGGATCTTGATCATGTTTGGTATATGTATCCATATTGAGTGATTAAGCCTGTTGCTTACTGTTCAATTATATCACTGCTTAATCATTCCATGCTTAATTTGAATTAACATAGTCTTTCATGCCATTAAATCTGTTCTATTGTTGTTTTCTGTACATTTAATCGATTATGCTCTGCTGTTAATCAATTAAATCATGTATAAATGCGCATTTGTTCAATTTTCTTACAGCTGGTTGATTAATTAATCGCCCAAAATTAATTGATTAATTACAGTCTGTCATAACCCTAATAACTTTTCTGACTTTTGACTAGAATTGAATATTTGTATCTTTTTGATAATGTCAAAGGGGGAGAAAGGTTGCTTGTTGTATTTGATGTTATTTGCAGGTTGTCATAAAAGCTTCCGTGTTTTAAATCATTGCTTACATAAGGGGGAGAGCAAAGCGCCAACTTTGAATTCACAACCATTATGAAAATGTACAACATCGTCAAGATAATTCATCAAATGTAACGTATGATTTGATGTGGTGTTTGTCATCATCAAAAAGGGAGAGATTGAAAGTGCAAAGTGTCAAGGATTGCACTAGCAATGTTTTGCCTATGTTTTGATGAAGACAATGTTTTGCCTATGCATTGCATACTATTATTTAGAATGGATTAGAGAGCATATTTTCGTGATTTACATTGTAATTGGCAGAGAGAAATGCATGTGTGAGGAAAAGAGATTAACAGGCTTTGTTGAAGTTGTTCATGGTGTATTACATGCTGTTTTCATATGCTTAATGTCATCCATTCTTCCTTGCATGTTCATGCATTCTTGCTAGAGATTTTAAGAGAAATATTTTGTGTTTACTGTCTTGTATTAACTCACATATGCATGATGGCTTGTGTGACTTAAGAGTGAGTTAATCTTAGAGTTTTTCATTTTTGTTATTTGAGCATTTTAGTGCTTGGTAAAACTTGTTTTTTGTAAACTGTTTTTGTACTTTGGGTTAGTCTCTTGGTGTCTTACCACCATTGAGATAGAGTGATTCTTCACCAAGACTAGGAGGTCTTGAATTGAGAACAAGGATCTTGGTTGGGGCTGGATCGCGAGAAAGGTTTTCCCAGGCGATAGGGATAGTCAAACCTAGGATTAGAGGTTCTAGGAATTCAAGAAAGAAGCATCCCTAGTCTTTTAAATTGAATTGGTGTATGTGATTATACTAAGTGTTCAATATAGTGAAAAATAAAATCTCCCAAAATCAGAAGGGGAGGCCTGGATGCGGTTTGTAGTGGACCGCAAACGGACTAGGATATAAATCCATTTGTGCAAGTTGTTCTCTCTTAATCTCCTTTATAATTCTTACTATTTTAATTCGAGTTTGAAGCTGATATTTTGCATGCTTATACTGTGATATATCCTTGTTAATATTGCATAAAGATATTTGTTGTATCTCTTCTTATCCGTTGATAAATAAATGTGCAAATAGCTACTCTGATAATTCTATTTCTATTGTGTGTTAATCGATTAAGCCCATTCTAGGCTGTTTTCTAGAACTCGGTTTTGGTGCGAGAAACAGTAATTGATAACTTGCCACTCCTATTCAACCCCCCCTTCTAGGTGTGTTTAGGCCATTGATACCTAACAATTGCAATGGTTATGTTATTGATTATTATATTCTTGTATTGAAATGGAAAATATTATAAGTGATTATTGTATTTAATGGGAAATACAAATGTTAGTTGTTATATTGATTTAGAAAATACATAAGTTTCAAATTGCGGCTTTTCCCAATTATATTTGATCACTAAATTAGCATCTTGAGCTCGTCCGTTGGACATGTCATGATAGAAATGCATTGGGGCTGAGATGACTAACTTATGTATATATATGGAAATAAAACTTATGAAAACCCTGATTAAAAGATTTAATCAGCTAACTTCGATTACATGCATTGCATTCTTGTAGTTAGAGTTGGAGAAAATGGAAAGATATAGTGATAGAAATATCATTGGGATTTGGATAGGGGCAGCAATGACGGTGATTCGTCAAGATGTCGTGGGGGATTGCGTAGGTGGGACAGTCTAGTGAGAGTTCGGTCTTATAAGTCATATGACCAAGATAGTCCTACATGCAAACTAAATGACAATGATAAGCTTAATGGTAGCAACTCATGTACTTAATGACTATTATGTCCCAGATGTCAGGAGTTCGAGTCGCGGGAGGCTCATCTTTGTGGGGAATAAAATATTGCAGGGGTATGTAAGCTGGTGGGTGGCATGCTCAGTGTATTCATGGGTCGGGAAGGTCACATGTAAAGACTAGGGTGTTACTAGTGACACGCTCGGTATATTCATGGATCTGGGGGATCGCATGTCAAAACTAGGGTGTTATAATAAAAATGTGCCTTTTTAATATAACACGACAGTTCTGACATGCGACCTCCCAGGTCCATAAATATATTGAGTGTGTCACCCACAAGCTTAAATACCCCTACAATATTTTATTCCCCACAAAGGGGAGCCTTCCGTGACCTCAGGGATAAATAGTAACTATACCATTGAGTCACTACTATTAGCTTAATGGTAGTGACTCAGTGGTATAGTTACTATTTATCCTTGAGGTTACGGGTTCGAGTCGTGGAAGGCTCCCCTTTGTGGAGAATAAAATAGTGCATGGGAATTTAAGCTTATGGGTGACACGCTGAGTATATTCGTGGATCTGAGAGGTCACATGTCAGAACTGAGGTGTTATATTACAAGTCTGTTATCGGAGAAGAAGTTCCAAAGAATTTCTGGCCAGAATTAGCAAATTGGACAATGTATATGCTCAACAGAAACCCTACATTAGCAGTAAAAAAAATATGACTCCTGAAGAGGCTTGGAGTGGTGTCAAACCCAATGTTGATTACTTTGGGGTCTATGGATGCATTAGTCATGTTCATTTTCCAGACATTAAGAGAAAGAAGTTGGATGATAAGAGTTTTCAGTATATGCTGCTAGGAATGAGTGAAAAGTCTAACGCATATAGACTTTATGATCCATTGTGCGAGAAAATAGTTAAAAGTATAGATGTGGTTTTTGAAGAAGAGAAGTATTGGAATTGGGGTGGAAGCATGGAAGAAACAAGACTTAATCTCTGTTATGAACTGCTGCACTTTTATTGAATAAAGATGTTGGCTTATATATGCCTTACATCAGAGGAACAAACTGAAAAGAAAACTACCCAAATTTACATGATAAGTACATAGCTAAAAAATACCAAAATCTGCCTACGTGTCCTAAATAATATGATTTATTAATTGAATAAAAAAATGCACATTGACCACTTCAAGTCCAACAATTTCTCCCATAAACTGGTTGCAGTAGTGCTTTCAATTTAATTTGAGTACATCACATACACCCATTAATAAATGCAGCTTCCAGAATATATCCAACTAAAAAGGTTTTACCATAGTATCTACAACTTGTTCTTTTGAGATACAATGCTTCAACTCAATAACTCCATCTTTGATCAATTCATGTAAGAAATAAAACCTTATGTCAATATGTTTGTTGCCTCAATACATAACTAGATTCTTGAATAGCTTTATGGTAGAACTGTTATCACATAACACAATGGTACATTTGCCATGAGAATGACCAAGTTTCTCCAAAATTATTCTCATTCACACCCCTTAACAAGCATAGGAGGCAACTGCTACAAACTTTGCATCAGTAGTGGACGTGGCAACTATATAATGTTTTTTGAAGAGCATGACACAATTCCTTCATCAAGTAGAATTACATAACCAGAAATGCTCTTCCTATCATATATATCTCCTGCATAATCACTATTTGTATATTCCAGTAACTCTCCATTACCCTCCTTTTGATAAAAGACTTCCAAATTCAAAGTGTCTTTCAAGTATCTTAACACATTTTTAGTAGCTTGCAAATGCAACTTAGTGGGACATGTCATAAATCTGCTAAAGAGACACACCACATACATCAAGTCTAGCCTTGTTGCAATGAGATACATAAGACTTCCAATCAATTATTTGTACTTGGTGGCATTTTAAACCTTTTCAAAACTATTAATGTTCTCCATTTTAAACCTTTTCAAAACTTTTGCCCATAGTTTTTTTTACTAATATAAATGCATTCAAGATTTTAGAAAACCTCTAAACCAAGGAAATACTTCGTTTCGAATTCAATTTTAATATAAGTTTTGAACTTAACAAACATGCTCTAATCATTTCGAGTAAAAAATAAATCAACATATAAGCTAACAATCAAAGTTTTACTTCTATCTCCTAGTTTTATGAACATGGTGTGTTCATAGGTGCACATCTCAAATCCTTCTTTGACAAAGTATGCTTCCATCCTACTATATCATGCACATGGGACTTTTTTTAAACCATACAATGCCTTCTTTAATTTATACACCTTTTATTCTTCACCGTTTTTTATAACCTTGTGGTTGTTCAACAAACACTTCTTCATTCAACTCTCTATGAATGAAAGCACTTTTAACATCAAACTGCTATATGCTCCAACCATTTAGAGTTGCTAAAGCAATTACTAGTCTTATTGTATACCACCTAGCCACAAGTGCAAATACCTTGGTATAATCTATGCCATGTTGTTATGTGTATCCTTTTGCCACCAGCTGAGCCTTATGCTTGTCAACTTCACCATATTCATTGATTTTAGTTTTAAAAACTCATTTTAATCAAATCTTTTTCACTCCTTTAGGCAAATCTATCAGCTCCCATGTCTCATTTCTTTGGGTAGCTTCTATTACCAAATCCATTGCATCTCTCCACTTAGAACTTTGAACAACTTCAAAGGTAGCAGGGTCTAAAGTTGAAACAAATAGAACCAAATTTTTGTGCATAGTGTGAAGATGATCTTGCTAATAACATTCGTACGATCTTGATGAAGACATCTTACTCATGTTTGTTTCTCTCATAATCATTTTGAAAAGATTTTTCCACGTTAAATATTTTATATGTTTCCTATTTTTCCAATTCTTTTTTAATTGTGTGATATCATATCTATAACTCTAATACCAAACAACATAATAACATGTCAATTAATTCCATTTTAGGATTTAACATAGAAACAGTACAAACATATATATATATATATATATTAAAGTTGTTGATTTTGGTTTGATCAAAGTATCTAACAATTTCATTACTGAATAAATGAGAATACAAAAGTATACCCTTATAGTTAAACCCACAAAAAAAAACAAATTAATAATAAGGACCATATCTTATAAGAATACAAAAAAAATGACAACACAAACACACAATTCAAGGGCTCACATGTAATACCATAAAAAATTACAGCAAGCCACAACACATAAGAGACTACAAAACCTCAAAAACCCAATACCAACGACATCCAATACATAATGGACAAGACTTGGGAAATTTTCAACAAAAACATTCGTTTTTCAGGCTTGGGACCAACCAATTTCACTCCAAAATCATTTTTGCCTCTGGGTAAGTGAGAGCAAGAGTATCAGAAATTTAGGTTTTCCAATTGTTTCATATGAGTGGGTGAGAGTGTCGCCTTTAATCATAGGTACACGATTTTCTCATTTATCATACTTACAGCCTATCATATTTGTGTATTGTGTATCTTATACCAAATTCTTTATTAGGAAAGATCTCATAAAATTAATATAAAAATAACTAACAACTTACTGACCTCATATTAGGTAATTATGCCTTCAAACTCTTGGTTGAGTTTGGTGCTTCATAAAAGCTTTGGAAGGAGGTTACATTTCTGAAAACTTGCAGGAATTAGAAACTATGATTTGGGTGATGGAGGGGGATATCTTTGGATGAAAATAAACAATATTTGTTAACCTTAAACGTTTTACCAGAAGATACGATTTAATCACTTTAACAATGGTACAGGGTATATTGCATTATTATATATTTGGAGCAACTTGACATGACTCAAACGTTAAGGAAGTAAAACACATTTAAATATTCAATTGGTTCTTTATTTTTTTGGGATTATTTTCATTCCTTATTTTTCAAAGAAATCAATTTGGTCCTTTAGCCATAATAAAATTAGTTCTTGTTTGAATATCATGGAAATATTTCCCCCATTACTCAATTGGGTTTATATGTTGATATAATTCAAAATTTAGTTAAGTTGGTTAAGGGTTTCTATAAATAGCGATTCCTAAATATCACTTTATTCTTAAAACATAAGAATAGAAACTCATTGACTTTCACTACTCAAAAACACAATTTCCTTCTCTGTATAACCTTCACTTTCTCACCTTTGTCTTCATTATGTCTGTCTTCAATCAACATTCATTCTCCTTCATTCATCCATCTAATTTTGTCTCCATTCATTCATTCCGTTCACAATTCAATTTCTTTGTTCCAAAAAAATTGGTATCAAGAGCAAGGTGAAAAGATCCAAGAACACACCTTCACCATCATCAATCATATTCAAAAACAATGGGACAAAACAGTGACAATATCTTAGCAAATCTTCAAGTTCTTGATGACAAGAATTGGATCTGATTGAGAGTGCAAATGAAAGCACTAATGGGGTACCAAGATGTAAATGAAATTGTTTAGCAAGGTTTTCCAACCCTTGTTGAGGGCGCAACAGAAGAACAAAGGAATGTGTACAAGGAGAACAAGAAGAAGGATTGTAAGGTAACAGATTCTTGAAGCATGCAATCAAGGAGTAGAACAGATGAAGAATGTGAGATTACAAACATTAAGAAGACAATATGAATTAATGCAGATGGATACAAATGAGAAGGTGGCTCAATTCTACATTAGAATTGTCACTCACACAATGCAATGAAAGGTCGTGGAGAGAAAATTTCTAACCAGACCATTTTTGAGAAGATCCTTCGTACCCAAACTCCAAACCTTGACCATATTGTAGTGGCAATTGAAGAATCCAAAAGATTTGAAGAAATGAAGGTAGATGACCTTCAAGGTTCTCTTGAGGCACATGAGAAAATGCTCATGGAAAGATACACACAAAAACTTGTTGAGCAGGCTTTACAAGCTCACACAAGTAGAAGGAGCTATGGTGGAAGAAATGGATTTCGAAGAAGAGGTAGAGGAAGAGATTTCAGAAGTGGAAATTTCAAGAACCCTCAACATAGATATCAAGAAAGAATGGACAATGGTAAATCAAACTTCTCATTCAAAAGAGAGTGGTTCAATAAATGGAGAGGAGGTAGAAAGACAGTGGATATGAAAAGGATAAAATGCTTCAATTGTGGCAAAATTGGTCATTTCACAAATGAGTGTAAAGCCTCTCCTATCCAAGGTGATAGCAGAAGCATACTACACAATGAAGAACACATGGCTAAAGAAGAAGTTGAGACATAAAATGATGATCAACCTCTCTTTCTCATGATGGTTATAAGCTAGGTTAGCAAGAACAATGATATCTAGTATATAGATTCTGGTTGCTTAAGCCATATGACTGGACATAGAGATTGGTTGGTTAATTTTGATGAAAGGAAAAAGAGCATTGTTCTCTTTTCTAACAATAAGATCAGCCAAGCTGGAGGAATTGGTGATGTTCTAATCAAGAGAAAAGATGGCAAGTATTCCATCTGATGTGTTATATGTGCCAAACATGAAAAACAACTTGATCAGGATTGGTCAATTACTGAAGAAAGGATTTTCCACAGGATTACTCAATTGATCCTTGAAAATCTATGACTAGAAGAAGAAGTTAGTCATGAGGCCAGCTATGGCTTTAAATAGGACATTCCAAATCAGTTTGCCAATTGTGGAATCTCAATGCCTATCTGCTATGACACTATCTGAGGATTCTTGGCTTTAGCATCTAAGATTTGGGCACTTGAACTTCAGAGATTTGAGTATGCTGAGAACTAGAGACATGGTTGTAGGATTGCCCTCAATATAACCTCCAAGGAAGGTGTGTGACAATTGCCTTATCAGCAAACAGCCAAGAAATTTCTTCAGCTCATACACTACCTCAAGAGTAAATGACTTGGTACACATAGTCTACTCCGATATTTGTGGGCCATTTGGTGTTCCTTCACTAGGAAGCAACAAGTACTTTGTCTCCTTTATAGATGATTTTGTGAATAAGATCTTGATCTTTACTTTGGCATGGTTTTGATGAAGACACCAAGATTAGAAAAGGAAGAAAATTGAACAAGACTATGAAGACATACAAGATTCCAGCTTCAAGGAAATTAGAGTCTAAGTCTTCAATAGGTACTTTTATCCTTATACTCACTTTATATTTAGTAGCAATGCTCAAAGAAATTCTAAGTAATCAAAACTATTTTCAAAAGAATTGGATAAGTCTTGATACAATGTCAAAAATGCTAGGTAACGAGTTACTTGATCTGAGTAACATGTTATTAGATCTGGGTAATAGGTTACCTAAACTGTGTGATAGTTAGTAACAGGTTACTAGAACTACGTAACATGTTACCTGACTAAGAAAATAGTTAGACAACATAATTGACACCGAGTAACCAATTATTTGCTTGTATTAATCGATTACCACTTTGGACAGAAAGTTTTGACAGTCAATTACACCATCGTGACAATCGATTACCCATAGTTGTTGGAAATCATATTTTCAAATTTAAATGAACAACTTTCATCCAAAGTGAATGAGTTTTATTCAAATCGTGTCTCCTCTTCATGGAAGGATACTTTTGCTAATTGGAAGCTCGTTTAAAGGCATTGAGACATTCAATTCATACAAAAATCATTAGAGAATCAATAGAACAAATTTTCACAACTTAGTTAAACAAATTTATGCACTCTTTTCTAACTTTGTTTCCAAACTTTCAGATTTTCTGAAGTTGTTTTAAGTGCTAAGTTCTAATGTTTCAGACATATAAGAGCATTGTTTTACTAAGTATATTGAGAGAGAAAAGGATTGCAAGTTATAAAATTGTTAAACATGCAAAGGCAATCCTACAATTGATATATTTTTCATCTTGTTCTTAGCTTTTCATCAAAAGGTTGTGGTGAGAAGGGGGAAATAGTTCACTTGGAAAGATTGTTTTCCAAGGTTAGATATTTGTGAGTGTTTAAGGTACAAGGGTCTCGAGGAGAGAATTTGTAATTGCAATTCAAAGTATCTAGTGGAAAAATCTCTTGCATGGAAAGAGTACTGGATGTAATCTTCGGTGGACAAGAAGGTGAACCAGTATAAAAATTCATTGTGTACTCTTCTTCTACTCTATCCTTGTGGTTTCATTTTTGTTTTAACTTGGTTGATTTCTGCATCAACATTCTACTGCACAAATACTTTGATATCACAGCAGAAAAATCGACCATTTTCCCCAATAACTAATTCAACCCATCTTAGTTGTCATCTAATACTTATATTTGGAACCATAGCTTATATTTGGGTATATTACTCTCAAACCGATTCTACTTCATAGATGGCCTCCATATCATATTTTGGAGAAGGTTCCAACATCAATTATCCTCCAAGCTTCGTTGGAGAATACTATGATTTTTGGAAAATTGTGATGAGAATCATTATAGAGTCTCAAGACTTGGATATATGGAATGCAATTAACGAAGAACCCTGTGAACCTTTCACTTTTATTCATAGTGTAAGTGATGTTAAGCCAAAATCCTCTTGGAATGATGAAGATAAAAAGAAAGTGCAATACGACCATAAGGCTACAAACATTATTGTGTTGGCTGTAGGAGGAAAAAAATTCTTTATAGTGTCAAATTGAAAATTGTCAAAATAAATTTGGGACACTCTAGAAAGGATGCATGGATTTGAAGAAGTACAAAGGTCTACAACAAGCACTGAAACATCTACATCAAAGCAAGACTACGCATGCTCTATATGCATAAAACCATATAATCTTAAACGTGTTTGTCCAGCCCTACAAAAGCATCATACTTTCAAAAGAAAGAAGGACAAGAAGCATAGAATAAGAAATGTCATATAAGAAGATAAAGATAATGGTTCAAATATACAACTTAGGATTAAGGAGCAAACACATATTTCCTTGATGGATTCACACAATTCAAATGACGATTATAAGGTTAGTAACTCTGAACCAAATGATACATTTTCATATAATGAGTTACAGAATACGTTTTGTGAATTCCATGAAAAATTTATTAGATTGTCTAAAGTATGCATTAATCAGAAAAACACTATAGAACTTCTTGAGAGTCAAAATCAAATGACATGTGCATTGAATGTCCAAAATGTGATACTCTTGAAACTAAATGTTTTTCATTAACTAAAGAAATGAATATGTTCAAGAGTAATCATAAGTTGGACAATATTTTAAACACTCAAAACATACCAATGACCGAGGAGGTCTAGGCTACACAAATAGCCAAAAAACTAATGGTATGATAAAGAGTACTTTTGTGAAAACTAAGAATGATTGAATGTGTAATATTTCTAAAGAAAATATTGATCAACATTCTTTCTACAAGTCTAAACAAAAGATGCATCAACATCAACCAACATGCTTTTATTGGAAAAATGTTGGTCATACTCCTAATTCATGTCATATTAGAAAAGTTGAGATTCTAATTGGCCAATATGTTTCGATTGAGAAAGATCCTAACCCCACAGGAACCAAATCACATCGGGTACCTAGAAAATATTTTTAATTTGATATGTAGGAGTGCTTGAAAGCCATAAGAAAAAATGTGTTATCATAACGGCTATTCAAAGCACATAGCACGAGGAGATTCAAAATATTCTTATTCAAGTAACAAAGGCCTTATTACCTATGTAGAGAACATCAAAAGAAAAATCTTTGATATAGGTAACGTTGTTATTATATTTATTTTATCTAAGTGCTTGGTATGACCGTCTAACAAGCTTTTTACTTGATTAAGGATTTACTAAAGGAAAGGTCGACACTACATTATTCATTAAGAAAATAGATCATCATACTTTACTTGTTCAAATCTATGTTGATGATATTAATTTTGATTCTACTAATTACCTTTTGTATAGTGAGTTTGGTGAAATGATGCAAAGGGAGTTTGAGATGTCCATGATGGGAAAGCTGAACTACTTTCTTGTACTAAAAATCAAATAAATCAAGGATATCATCTTTGTTTATCAGTCTAAATATTGCAGGGATATGTTGAAACACTTTAAAATGGATGACTACAAATCAATTGTCACTCCTATGGGTTCTAGAACATACATTGATGTTGATGAGACTGGAAAATGTATAGATATCTCTAAGTATCAAAGTATGATTGGTTTCCTTCTTTATCTTATAACAAGTAGACCTGATATTATGTTTACTGTCTATCTTTGTGCACGTTATCAATCAAAGCCCAAAGAGTCACATCTCACGACCATGAAAAGGATAATAGAATATCTGAAAGGCACACTTGATGTTGGATCATGGTATCCAAAAGGAAGTCTATGTAACTTGGTTGGATATTCGGATTCAAATTTTGTTGGAGGCAAAACTGAGAGGTAACGTGCAAGTGATACTTGTCATATTCTCATAAATGCTCTAGTCTCATGGTCTTGTAAAAAGCAAGCATGTGTTGCTCTAAGTACTACTGAGGCAGAATATATAACATCAGGAAGTTATTGTGCCCAAGTGTTGTGGCTCAAGCAACAATTGTGACATTATGGATTAGACTTAGGATGCATCACCTTATGATGTGATAACACTAGTGCTATAAACCTTACAAAGAATCCAATTATGCATTCCCGAACCAAACATATTGATATAAGGCATCACTTCTTTAGGGACCATGTCCAACATAAAGATGTTCTCTTGGAATTTGTTGATACATATGACCAATTAGCTGATATCTTTACTAAATCTTTACCTAAAGAACTTTTTTATAAAATTAGACGAGAACTAGGCATTCTTGATGAAGCATATTTGTCCTAAACAAGTTTATATATTTTATGTGCTTCATTATATATATCTCATGCCTACTTGTGCTTCTATGTGCTTTAAATTGCTTAACTTTACTATTTTGGGGTGTGTAATCTGTTATTACAATAGGGTAATTGTTGCAAGGCGTCAGATAACCTAAATATTCAAAAACTAATCAGCGCAATCGATTACACCTTCAATTAATAGATTAGTTGTCTAGACAGTAAGAATGAATAATCGATTGCTCAATCGTCGTAACCGATTACACTATGTGCTATTTAAGTCAAAATCTCATATTTTTCGAACTTCATCTTCTCCATTTTCACTCTCTCAACCGTGGTAACCCCTCTAACTTCGAAAAGCCACTATTCTAAACTATTTTGAGTGATTTTTGAGTTGATTCATAGTACATTTTCAATTCTAAATACATTCCAACCATCTTTTTCGTGTTTAGTGGTCAAATTTAAAAACCCTAAAATCTCCAAACCTTCAAAACCAAGTTTTTCAAAAACTCAATTTCATGGCTTCATCATCCAAAACCAAGAAACAATGCATCAATGTGACTCAAGGAAGACAACAAACTTCTGATGTAGTCAAAACATTGGATTGGGGGCAACTTCTTGCTAACGACGAACAACACAAAACCTTCAAGGAGCATTTTCTACAAAGACCCTTTTTTACTCCTAAGTATAGTATGTTAAGTTCATTTGAGATTAATGATTTCATTTTCCCTATCATATTTAAGCAACAAAGACTCTTTGAGTTTTGTGAAATGAATTATACCTATTATCCTAAACTTGTAAGGGTATTTTACTAGAATGTAAAAATCATGAAGAACAAAATCTTCTCTTTTGTCAAAGGCAAAGAAATTGCCATAGACTTCTGAACTTTATATTCTATTTGTGGTAATATGTCATACATAGGGATGATAGTAGAATCAGGCATTCAATGTAACTTAGAAGGATATAACAAAAGGGATTTCTAGTACTTTATGTGTATATATTCAAAAATGGAATTTGTATTGTGTAAGCAAAGGTCTATTGGTGATTCTGTTAGAAATCGAAACATTTACTTGTTACAAATTTAAACCTAGAGGACTGTTTGCTTCATTACTTTTTGAGTTACATTGTGGTTCCAAAGATTTCAAATCATTGACAATTAAAAGATATGGAACTACAATTAATGTATGCTATTAACCATAATGTGCCAATTAATTGGAAATTAATAGTAATGAAACAAATGTGGGCCTTTAGAGGCGATTTTGGACCCTTGCCTTATGTTATTATGATAACTGCTATACTTGAGTATTATGGCGTACCTTTGCTGGTGAGTCTAAAATCTCACTCGATGATCGGGATAAAATATTTGATGTGAATGTGATCCACAAGATGGGGTTCTTTCGAGATACCGTCAACATGATTTATAAGCATCATGGTGATCAACGGGCTACTAACCCAGAAAATCCTTCCGCTAACCCTCCTACTCGAATCTCATTTTTTGTGCTGAATCTTCCTCCTCTGACTCTACTCCTTCCAATCAGATGATTATAGACGAGGTGTCTTCGCTTCGATGCTACATCACTAGTAGGATGGATGCTCTTGATTCTGTGAACCATCAAGTCCAAGAAGAGCTTCGACATTTGTAAAATCGACTGGATTACATACACTTGGATATTGAGCAGGTTGATCCAAATTCTTAGGAGTAGTGGTGATGAGCAATATATTATATACTACTCATAAACTTATTTTATCATGATTAACGTTTTTGGGTGCCTAATTGACATTGTTTGACATTGTTTGACATGGTTTAGTGTTTTAGACTTTATTTGACTAATATTCGAGTTAATTTGAAATTATTTTGCCTGATTAAATGTATTATCATTTTCATATCATATTTGGCACCAAGGACATTTTGGGCATTACAAAAGTAGAGGATATGTGATGAAGTGAAAATTATATTTTTATTTTTAGGAACTTTTATTCGTAACTTCATTTGGAGTTTTGGGCCCATTTCAGTTTTTACATAGGGAATCTGAATTCCTTTTCATTCCATTCCATCACTTTTACACTTTATATTAGACAATTTCATTTTCCCCTTTTTGCTCTGCTAGGGTTTTCTTTTATTTCCCAAATTTGGTATTGTTCTTCAATTGTCATTGAAGGCTAAATTTCTAGACTAAATTTCGTTAGGAATGTATCACAACTCTTGAGGTTTTGTTATTAATGCATTTTCGGTTTCTTTATTGTTGATTTCTACTATCTTATTTCTGAATGTGGTTTGTTTAATCCCATTGTTTAGAAACTGGTTTTATGAGTTGATCTTCACTTAGTTGGTTTACTCTCTAGTGCGTGAATGCTTAGTTCATGCTTATGGTGATTTCGCTTAGTTAGAGACCTAGGTTATGGAAATTTGAATTGATTATCTCTTAGTTAATTGATTCTATAAAAATTCGAAAGTTAATGTTTATAATATGAGATTGATCTATCATAATCGAGGATTGAATTGTGAACAAATGAACCAAAAGGATTTAGTCATTTTATTACACTGCTTATTTTGCTATTACTGTTTTGCTTTATGTTTATACCTTTCAAAAATAACACCCGCCCCCCCCCCCCGTGTGTGTAAGTATAAGGTGTTTGAATCTTTGCTTAAAAGATAATCATTGGATAATGACCTAGCAGTCACTTCCTAGTACTAAATTTTTTAATTGTTATATTATTTGCATCGGGTACGGCCTCGATCAAATTTGGCTTTGTTGCTGGGGATTATTGGCTCTTGTCAAAGGTTCTTAGTATAATTATTAGTTTATTATAGTTTAGTGTGTGTCTCATAATAACCATTATGTGTTGGATTCAAAATTTTCCTTATTCTGTTCATTGTGTGCTGTCTTGTTTGGCCATTTTGTTAGTTGGTTGATTCTGTGTGTGCTGGTTAATATAGTTGTGGTTGGAAATTTTGCTGAATCTTTGATTCCACACTTCTTTCATCACATATTGAATAATGGATGCACCATAGTCACTCACTTTGCTGCTGGTTGTGAGATGCAAACAAGTAATGAATTGTTTGATTATTGATTTTATATTTTTGGCATAACGTTGGAACCGTTAATCAGAATTGGACAAATAATATATGCATTTGGGATAGAATAATCCAAGGGTTCACTCTCTATACACTACGTCTATAGAACCCATTCTGAAAATTCAAAACGACCCATTTTTACTATAGAACCCACTCTCTATACACTACGTTTATTTTGAAATTGTTTTGATTTTGTTTTATTTAGTTAAATTAGTTAGGCTTTAATTTTTTTCTTTAAAATTTTTGTGGATGTTTTCTATGGAATTAGGGTATTATTGATATATAGTTTTGGTTGCATACTGAAATTTAACATGCATTTCCCTTACTGACCTAGATGGTTGTTACCGTTGCATTTAGTGCATGACTAAGGGAAATCCAAGCTCTTTGCATCCAATAAATCCTGAGATTGATAGAACATTTTATAGATTAGTTAGACATGTTATGAATTTAACTTTAGATAGTGAGTCTTTTTATACTGTTAATCTAGCTGATAGAGATAACGATTCTGTTCTTTCTGTGCATTATGTTGCATACTCTGAAAATATGGCTGAACGACCTCCAATTCCACGTGATAGGACATTAAGGGAGCTGGCTACACCTGATTTCACATATGAAAGCTTGTGTATCCAGTATCCCAATGAGGATGTGCCATATGTTCTCAAAACTAGACTAATATTGTTGCCTAAGTTTCATGAACGTGCATGCGAATATCCTCATAAGCATCTTGAGGAGTTCCACATTGTATGTTCCACCATGTAACCTCGTGATGTCCAAGAGGATCACATTTGTTTGAAGGCCTTCCCACATTCACTTGAGGGTCCTGCAAAAGATTGGTGGTATTACTTGGCCCCTGGTTTCATTACTAGCTGGGATGACCTGAAGAGAATATTCCTTGAAAAATTCGTTATTACCTCCAAGTCCACTTCAATCAGAAAAAATATTTAGGGAATCAGAAAAATACATGTAAAAGGTTTATATGAATAGTGGGAGAAATTCAAGAGGCTATGTGCAAGTTGCCCCAATCATCAGATTTCTGAACAACTTCTCCTACAATATTTCCATGAGTATCTGAACAACATGGACGGGAACATCATTGATGCTGCTAGTGGTGGTGCACTTAAAGATATGACCCCTTTTGAAGCTAGAGGTTTGGTTGAGAATATGTCTTCCAACTCTCAACAGTTTACTGCAAGGAGTAGTGATGCTATAGTGGTTAGATATATCCATTATGTTGGAACAGATTCAGTGAGGCAAGATAAACTTGAGAAAATATTGATTCCCTTACCACCTTGGTCACTCAACTAGGCCTGAATCAACAAAAACCTCCACTTGCACGAGTTTATGGCATTTGCACCTCAATTGACCATTATGTTGATGTTTGCCCTTCTTTGTTGGAGCCCAAAATTGGTGACCATCCTGAGGCTTATGCTGCAAATATTTACAACAAAAGACCTAAACAACAACAAAAAAATTATAATCCTTCATCAAGCAGATATAACCCTGGTTGGAAGAATCATGTGAATCTTCGATGGTCTGATCCTTCACAGCCTCATACAGTACCATCATTTCAGAACAATAATGCTACACAAAATAGACCATATGTACCTCCTCCAATCCAACAAAAGAGACACCAACAAGTGATTAGTACTCATGTTCCTCCACCTGCACCTAGTGAGCCTTCGTTGGAGGAACTGATGAGGCAAATGACCAAGCATATTATGGAATTCCAGCAAGAAACTAGAGCTTCCATTTAGAGACAATAAGCCTCCATTTATAATTTAACCACCAAGATGGGACAGATGGCTACTTCATTGAAAAATTGCAGTTTCAAATTTTTGACAAGATACCTTCCCAAACTATTGTCAATCCTACTAATGTGAGTGCCATCACCCTAAGGTCAAGCAATCATATTGAAGTACATGTACCTACACCAGATCCTAAAATTAGAAAATAAAATGATATAGATGCAACGAAGAGTGTCAATCAACCTTCTTCAAGTGTGGCACAATCACAATTTTCCATTCCTCTTCCATTTCCACCAAAAATCACCACAAGCAAGAAGATGGAGAATATGGAAGAGGTAGACAATGAAATTTGTGAGACATTTATAAAGGTGGAGGTGACCATACCTCTACTTGATGCCATCAAGCAAATTCCAAAATATGCCAAGTTTCTAAAGTAGTTGTGCACTCACAAGAGGAGACTAAAAGGTAATGAGAAGATTAGCTTGGGTAGAAATGTCTTGGCACTTATATGTAAATTTTTTCCTCACATTCCTGAACAATGTAAGGATCCAGGTACATTTACTATATCTTGCATGCCATGCTAAATCTACGAGTTTCAATTAATGTTATGCATATGGCTGTTTGAAGTCTCTTGCACTTGGACTTGTGCAACCTACCGATGTAGTGATTCAATTGGCAAATAAGAGTATTGCCTACCCCGCTGGTGTGATAGAGGATGTCTTGGTTCAAATTGATCAACTTATTTTCCCTACTGATTCTTGCATACTTGATATGGAAGAGGGATCCTCCCGTAACACAATTCCTATAATTTTGGGAAGCCATTTTCGAAGAACAGCCCGAACCAAGATAGATGTTCATGCTGGAACACTATCTATGAAATTTGCTGATGAAGTGGCTCGATTTAATATTTTTTATGCTTTAAAGCATCCATGTGAGAACCACTCTATGTTTCATATTGATGTACTTGATGAGTTCACTAATAAGCTTCTCTTCAATTTTCTTCATGATTTTGATGATCCATCATTGATAGACTCATATACTTGTCATACATGCACTGAGTTTGAAATAAGTAGTTCTTGTGTTGATGAGTTTTTGGACATTGATGTTGATTCATATTGCACTAACATATACACTTGTCATACAACATGTACTGATTCTGAATTGTGCACTACATATATTGATGATTTCTGGATATTGTTATTGATTCAAATGTTATAGAGACATATGCTAAGCCAGTTGTTGTAGGAATCATACAACAATTCGATTTACCTCTTCAAGTGCAATGATGTTTCTTCTGATGCATTGGGAGTTGTACTTGCTCGAGAAGTTAACGAGCTAAATAGGGAGATTGACTTCCTTCCTCCTGGAATCAGAGAGTTCTTCTTTCTCTCTTTCTCTACTTTTTATGGTGATGCGTGCTTTTCTTTGATTTTGAGATTTTGCTTAGGTTTGAGCATTTTCTCTCATACTTTATTTCATTTAAGTCATGATATCTTGTGGTATGAATCAATGCATTTTTGTGTGTCAAGTTGCTTTGGAGAATTGAGATGTTGAAACAATTGTGATAGACTTGTGTCCGTAGTGACAATTTGAGCCTTAATTGTGGATGAATTTTTGTAGTCATCTAATATTATTTGATGTGTGATTGCACTATTGATTATTTGCACTCTAGAACTTAACTTGTTTCTTGTTGATACTTGATATTCACATGTATGAACAGTGAATTTTGTCCTACCTATTTTATAAAATAAAATGAAAAGAGCAAAAGTTTTAAAATTACTAAAATCAAAAAGTGCATATTATATTCCATTTGACTTATCGATTTTAACCAACAAATTAAAAAATCTTACTTGAAAAATAAATTCAGATAATTAAAAGGAAATAAATTTAAATTAGAAACCATTTATATATATATGTCACCCGTTTTGAACAGTTACTTTTATAATAAAATCCACTATTCACTACATACGTTACAAAATATTAAAAGTGAATGAATGATATAAGAAGGTAATGTAAGAGGAAGGGAGAGTAATAAACATTGAAACAAGAATAAGAGAGAAAGAAGCAGTAAAAAGAGAATAAGAAGGTGATTGTAAAAGAGTGATATGCATTCCTCTTTTTACACGGTTAGTAAGAAGAAAACAAAAAGGCACACAACATGAACCTACTAGCACCATCTTTAATACCTTTGTCATTATTTTCATCTTCAAGGAGAACCGTTATGAATGCAATAAAAAGACACGTTACATCATCACTAGTTATTATATAACAACACACACTCATCTTCTCCATCGGAGATTTTTTCTGACTATTGCCTCCACCTCTTCTTTATCGACAACTTCTCCATTCTCTCTTTCTATGGGGAGGAAACCAAATAAACCTAACTCACAATAAAAAACTCGTTAACCAGCAACAATACTGTTGAGGTTAAACTGCAATACTCAGATGAGTTCTTAATTGGTGTAAGTGGACACTATTGTCCAATTGTGGGCGGTGGCACCTCCGTCATTCGATCCTTAATATTCAAGGGTAACCGCAGAACCTTTGGACCATATAGAGCACTTGCATTCATATTATCTAGTGCACTACCAAAGTCGTGCTTCAAAAGGTGCAAAGGAGCTTCAGTAAGCTTACAAGCATTGCTCCAAAATCTTCATCCTCCAATGACAGCTAGAAGACCATATAGGAAGCTAATATTGATCTTTCGTTTTCTTAATGAATATTCTGGATCTATATCAAATATATAATTTTAATCTTGTGTGTAACATATCTAGATTGTATCTTGAATTTAAAAATTCCATGTCCTAGCATATGTTTCACAAGGAACTATATGTATTCTAACAAGTATATAGATTGGTAGAACACTTCTTCCCATCCCTGGTTTTTATCTCTGTACTAGTAGACTTGATAAGTTACTCTCGAACAACCTCAATTGTCTAAGGACCAGCTCAAGAACAATGACATATCCCAGCAAAAAATGGGTTATTTGTGGTGGAATCAATTCATGGAGAAAACGCTTTCATCCTTGATGCATGGGAAGATCTCTACTATTTTCAGATATACCTAAATGTTGAAGTTTTGGTATCACTATCTTACTATGTGATGGCAAGAACTGCCTCTTCTTCAAGACCTCTCATTGTTAACATTGGAGCTATCTTCACTTTTGATGCCACTACTGGGAAAGTGGCTAAAAGTGCAATGGAGGAAGCAATGAAGGGGTGTCAAGTCATATTCAAGCATTTTGCCCATGTCCCTCACTGCCAATTGTACACGATTTGGTACATACGAAAAGATGGGATAATCCAATGTAAGCCTTCTTTACAGTCACAAAACACATCAACGCATACCACTAACTCAGGATCCCATAGAGGTTAGTTTTTTCTTCTTCTCTGTATCCTATTATTCTAATGATTATTTAATTACATGTTTCTATTTCTTATAAAGCATAATAGAATTGCAAAAATGTAGAATAAAAAGCTTTAATTATATTTCAAAAACCCTATGTGAGATTAGATGCGGTGCGACATCATCTTTGTTGCTTCATCTATCTCACAAACGATTAAAACCTATTTGGGACTAGGTGCAACGCGGACATTAATTTTGCTGCTCCATCTATCTCACAAACACTTTGAATTCAATTATTTCAAAAAATCATGTTTTATTAATTAATTCTATAATTATGAAAATAACACAACATTATATTACTAAATAAGTTAAATATGAAATTTTTATAGCGAGGTTATGATTCGAGTCGTCTCTAACTTCTCTGAAAATGAGAAAAAGGTCTACGACCAATATCATCTCTAACATATTAATTTTGTATATAGAAAATAATTCTCAAACCTATTTTATTAACTAATTCTATAATTATCAAATAATGCAACACTATATTGTCAAATAAGTTAAATATTTAGTGTGGTCATGGTTCGAGTTGTCTCTAACTTCTCCGAAAATGAGAAGAATGTCTACAACCTACATTATCTCTAAACTATCAATTTCATATATAGATAATTAATAAACTATTTTATCACTAAACTCTATATGTATAAACAATTAGAAACTATTCTAAAAAATAAAGTTTAGGAGATTTTTATAGTGAGGTTATGATTCGAGTCGTCTCTAACTCCCTTAGAAATAAGAAGAAGGTCTACGACCAACACTGTTTCTAAGCTATTAGTCTCATTAAATCGAAACAATTACATAGTAATAAATTCAACAAATCCATATTTCTAAATCCAATGGTATTTTCCAAATCACTAACAATCAACCAAAGTAGATAGACAATTGTCAAACCAGAACTACGTAGTCTTGATTTCCCTATTGCACCTAGGGATACGTAGGAGCAAGATAAACTCTTGTCAGAAATAAATATAAAAAATAAAAATATTTTGTTCCACTAATTAAATTAAATGTTTAAATAATTTTTAAGGGTATAAAAGTCCATGTTATTAGCGAAGGTACCGTTTTAATACGGGTGGATGTGGTGCTAATACCTTCCCCGATCCGTAATCGACTCCCGAGCTCAGAATATATGTTCAAAGGCCATTTTTATCCTAATTGGGCTTACTATAGAGTTTTCTATATTTTAACCCCAAAAAAACGTAGTGACAACTCCAAATCAATTGGGAGAGGTAGAAATCGCAGATCCGGTCTTCCAACCGAAAATCGGGTCGCGACAACATGCACATATTGAAGTGATTTAGGCACTTCTTTTGAATAAGTCATTTTGCCTTGAAGGAAATTTTCCTTTGATAGCACATTTGTGCCTTTTTACCTCATTCCTTATTATTTAGCTCATTACAAGCTTACAAGTGAAAAACCATGATTGTCCTAACCTTAAGGAATTTTGGAGCTTTGGAATTATTTTAGGAATGGATATTAAGTAAGAAATGGTGTATTGTTCTTCAAATATTTGTTATGTCTTAATGATTCATACAGTTGTCTAGATAAGTGTTAAAAAATAAATAAATAAATGAAAAGAACAACAAAGAGAGAAACAAAAGTGAATAAAAGGTTGAGTGAGGCAAATAGGATTGGATTTTTAATTACTTTTTACTTATTCCCTATTGCTCCTCTATTCCATTTGGTTTTAGCTACATATCCCATATTTATCTTACCACGTCATTGGCCCCATTACAACCATGAAAAGTCCTTTTGATCTTTATGTGCATGTACTTATGATGTTGATGTTAGAGGCTTATCAAGCCTATAGTTGTGTTTGTTTTCATGAAGTGCTTTGAGTGTAATCACTTGCAACCTAAGACACATAAGTGTAAACACTTTAGAGAGCCTATCTTATGAGATTCTATAATTGTTGTGACTCGCCTCTTGGTTTGATTGGTTTCTATGCATACTTGAATTCATTGGATGATGTTCATGGATATCTTGATTTGACTCTTTAACTCTTGTTTGTTTGATTATGCCCATCATTGCATTTCCTAGATTTTATTGTGATGTATGTGATCTTATTAGGTGTTGCATTTCCTAGTTTTTGTTATTTTTTTTACATGATTCACTTTGGTGCATATCAATTAGCATAGTTTTATTTATTGATTTTGCCCAGAAGTGAAAAAAGGTTAAGTGTAGGGGTATTTGATGAGAAATATATTGCACACTATTCATAAACTTATTTTATCATGATTAATGTTTCTTGGTGCCTAAGTGACATTGTTTGACATGGTTTACTATTTTAGACTTTATTAGACTAATATTCCTAAAATGAGTTAATTTGTGATTATTTAGTCTGATTAAATCTATTATCATTCTCATGTCATATTTAGAACCAAGGACATTTTGGGCATTAAAAAAATGAAGGATATGTGATGAAGTGAAGATTGTATTTTTATTGTTGGGAACTTTCATTTGTAACTTCATTTGGAGTTTTGGGCTCATTGTTTAGTGCCCATTTTGGTTTTTACTTAGGGAATCTGAATTCTCTCTCATTCCATTCAATCACTTATTACACTTTACATTAGACAATATTTTTCCATTTTCTATGTTAGGGTTGCTTTTCTTCCCCAAATTCGGTTTTGCTCTTCCATTGCCATGGAAGACTAAATTTCTAGACGAAATTCCTTTGGGAATGTATCACAAATCTTGAGGTTTTGTTATTAATGCATTTTCGGTTTCTTAATTGTTGATTTCTTCTATCTTATTTCTGAATGTGGCTTGCTTAATCCCATGGTTTAGAAACTGGTTTTGTTAGTTGATCTCCGGTTAGTTGATTTAATCTCTACTACATGAATGCTTAATTCCTGTTAATTTGTTAATCATTTCATGCTTATGTTGATTTCGCTTAGTTAAAAACTTAGGTTGTGGAACATTGAATTGATTATCGCTTATTTAATTGATTCTCAACAAATTCGGAAGTTGATGTTTAGAATCCCATATTGATCTTTCTTAACCGAGGATTGAGTTGTGAGCAAACGAACCAAAGAGATTTAGTCACTTTATTACACAACTTATTTTGTTGTTTCTATATTGCTTTATGTTCATAGCATTCAACAACAAACCCTCATGTATGTGTGAGTATAAGGTGTTTGAATCTTTTCTTGAAAGACAATCCTTGGGAAATGACCTAGGAGTCACTTCCTAGTACTATAGTTTTTAATTGTTATATTATTTACAATGGGTACAGCCTCAATCAAGTGGTCTAGGATTTTGCTTAGTTATTTTGTTGTTGTTGTTTTTAAAACTACTGGTTTATGGTTGTTAATTGTTTTATCTTAAATTTTAGTCATGTATGAACTATGTTTAACTAATTGAATGAATGTTATGTTATGTCATGTTAATTCCATTATCTTCTAAGCATTTGATATTATTCACAAAGTCATACTACAGCTTTAAAAGAAATTTTGACATTCGTTTTCTAATCAAGTCAAACATATATTGTTACCCTTTGATATCTATATCTATATATATTGTGCTGGATACCTGACTTTTCTTATTTTCGATGAAGTCAAAAGGGGGAGAAAGTTGGAGTTTGTGTGTATTTTTTGTCAAAATTTCCAGGCATATATGATAAAACAAAGGGGGTATACAAGATAGGGGGAGCATACTTCGTATGCTGAAAGTCCCAAAAATTCGAAATCCCAAATTTCCAAAGATGTTGGTTTGTCATCATAAAAAAGGGGAGATTATGAATAATATCTTGCTCTTGACCTTGACACGGTTTTGATGAAGATATCGAGATCACAAAATAAAAAGAAAAAAGAAGACTATGAAGATATAGAAGATTCAAGCTTCAAGGAAATTAGAGTCTAGGTCTTCAAAGGTACTTTATCGTTATACTCAATTTATATTTAGTAGCAATGCTCAAAGAAATTCTAAGTAATCAAAACTATTTTCAAAAGAATTGGAGAAGTCTTGATACATTGTCAAAAATACTACGTATCGATTTACTTGACCTGAGTAACAAGTTATTAGATCTAGGTAACAGGTGGCATGAACTATGTGACAGTGGGTAACTGGTTACTAGAACTACATAACAAGTTACCTGGCTAAGAAAACAGTATCAAAACATAATTGACATTGAGTAACCGATTAATTACATATATTAATCGATTACCACTTTCGACAGAAAGTTTTGGCAATCAATTACACCATTGTGACAATCGATTACCCATAGTTGTTGGAAACCAGATTTTTAAATTTAAATGAACAACTTTCATCAAAAGTGAATGGGTTTCATACCAATCGTGTCTCCTCTTCATGGAAGGATACTTTGGGTGATTGGAAGCCTATTTAAAGACATTGAGATATTCAATTCATTCACGAATCAATAGAACAAATTTTCACAACTTAGTTAAACAAATTTTTGCACACTTTTGCCACTTTGTTTCCAAACTTTCAAATTTTCTGAAGTTGCCTTAAGTGCTAAGTTCTAAAGTTTCAAACATAGAAGAGCACTATTTTACTAAGTATATTGAGAGCAAAAAGGGTTGCAATTTATAACATTGTCAAACTTGTAAAGGCAATCTTGCTATTAATATATTCTTGATCTTGTTGTTAACTTTTCATCACAAGGGTGTGGTGAGAAGGAGACAAGAGTTTAGTTGGAAAGGTTGTTTTCGAAGGGTAGATATTTGTGAGTGTGAAGGTAAAAGGGTTGAAACTCAAAGTATCTAGTGGAATAATCTCTTATGTGATAAGAGTACTGGATGTAACCTTCGGTGGACAAGAAAGTGAAATAGGAGAAAAATTCTCTGTGTACTCTTCTTCTACTCTATTCTTGTGGTTTCATTTTTTCTTTAACTTGGTTGATTTCTACATCAGCATTCCGCTGCACAGACACTTGGATATCACAGCAGAAATATCGACAATTTCTCCCAATAACTAATTCATCCCCCCTTAGTTGCCATCTAATACTTACATATTTGAGAACATATGTGTTGATTTATCTAATAAAACACAAGAGTTAAGTTTTCTCGATCTTTAAAGACTTCAAGAGATTGGCAGAAAAGCAATCTAGGCGAAGCATAAAGATACTTAGAACAGATGGGGGTGGTGAATACACATCAAGGGAGTTTGTTGAATTCTGCATGGAGTAAGGAATTATGCATGAGATAATTGCTCCATACACACCTCAACACAATGGAATTGCATAAAGAATGAATAGAACAATCCTCAACATGGTTAGGAGCATGTTGAAGACCAAGAATCTCTCACACAACTTTTAGGGAGAAGAAGCCACTACTGTTGCTTTTGTTTTAAATAGATGTCCCACCAAGAAGTTGAATTCAGTAGTGCCAGAAGAAGCTTAGTCAAGAGTAAAACCTTCAGTGAAACATCTAAGGATATTTTGCTCACTCTGCTATAGTCATATCCTAGATCAAAGAAGAAAGAAGCTAGACAATAAAAGTGAACCTATGGTCTTCATTGGATACAATCCTATTGGTTCATACAAATTTTACAACCCTACCAAAAAACAAGTTGTATTCAATAGAGATGTACACTTTGATGAATCAGAATCATGGAAATGGCCTCAAGACAACACCACTCCTATAGCTAGTCTGCATATGGATTCAGAGTATGATGAACTAGTGAGAGAAGAAGAAGATATAGATACACCAAATCATATGCAAAAAGGAATTGATGAAAGACCAAAAGACAAAGAAATGTTTCATCTAGACTCAGAGACTTTCACCTCTACTCTAATGATGTTGTCAATAAGATGGAGACATGATATAACACATTCCTCTAATAGCTTATGTTGAGCCAATAAGCTATGAAGAAGCAATCTCTAGCAATGTTTGGAGAGATGTTATGCTGGAAGATATCAAGTCAATAGAGAAGAATGACACATGGGAATTGGTAACCCTGCCAGACCAGAAAATTCCTATAAATGTCAAAAGGATCTTCAAGGTCAAGTTAAAACCTGATGACTCTACAAAAAACCACAAAGCAAGGATAGTGGCCAAAAGGTTTATACAAAAGGAAGGACTTGACTACTCAGAGGTCTTTGCACTAGTTGCTAGATTGGAAACTGTGAGACTTATGGTTGCCTTAGCCAGTTGGAAGAAATGGAGATTATGTCAATTAGATATCAAGTCAGCCTTTCTCAATGGTCCACTAGAGGAAGTGGTGTTTGTGTCTCAACCCCCTAGTTTTATCAGCAAAGGCAATGATGATAAAGTGTTAAGACTCAAGCAATCACTATATAGATTAAAACAAGCACCTAGAGCATAGAACGAGGAGATTGATAAGTTCCTACATGATTCTGGCTTGCAAAAGTGTTCACTTGAGTATGGTGTGTACATCAATCCTATATACCAAAACCATGGTTCTTTGTTCATTTGCCTAAAGTTGAAGAAATGTCTAAAGGTTGTGTTAGAAATGACAAATTTAGGAAGATTGTCATACTTCCTTGGTTTTGAATTTCAACACACCAAGAGATGTTTATTCATGCACCAAAAGAAGTACTTACTTGAGGTGCTAAACAAATTCAAAAATGATGAATTATAATGCTTAATAAAATCTAGCAGAAGTGAACCTAAAATTGGATAATTGCAAGAGAGAACCAGTTGTGGATGCAACACTGTTTAGGCAAATTGTAGGATGTTTGAGATACATTTTCCACACTAGACCAGAAATCTCCATCAGCGTAGGTGTAATTAGTAGGTTCATGAGTTATCCAAGACACTCTAACATGATTGCAACCAAAAGAATTCTGAGATACCTAAGGGGAACACTTGATTTTGGTATCGTTTTCCCTTACCAAGATGAGAAAATTATCTCACATATCATGACCTACTCAAACTTTGATTGGTATGGAGATATAATAGATAGAAATAGCACAATAGGGTATGTCTTCATGATTGCTGGTGCTCCAATTTCTTGGTGTTCTCATAAAAAAAAGGTAGTGGCATTATCAACCTCTGAAGTTGAGTATATAGCAGCTTGTTAAATAGATTGCCAAACACTTTGGTTATCGTCATTGTTGCTGGAACTTGAAATTGAAAATGGAGAAGTGAATGAATTGTTGATATATAGCAAATCAACAATTGATTTAGCCAAGAATCCAGTCTCATATGGAAGAAGCAAGCATGTTGAAATAAGATACTACTACCTAAGGCAACAGGTAGCAGAGGGCATAATCAAGCTTATACATTGCAAGAGTGAGCTTCAATTGATAGACATAATGACTATGCTATTGAAGATTGATATATTCAAAGACTTGAGGAAGCATATAAGAAATTTAAAGCTTGGACTAGGAGTATATTTCAATGTTTTAGGAGTTTGATGTTGTTTTTACTATTGGAATGTTTTAAGTTGGTTAAGGGTTTCTATAAACAGAAATTCCTAACTACCACTTTATACCTAACACGCAAGAATAGAAACTCGTTGATTTTCACTCCTCAAAAATACAATTTCCTTCTCTGCATAATCTTCACTTTCTCACCTTTGTCTTCATTATGTCTTCCATCCGCATTCATCATCCTTCACTCATCCATCCAATTTTGTCTCCGTTAATTTTGTTTCATTCATTTTCGTTCATTCCATTCACAATTCAATTTCTTTGTTCCAACATATATGTTGGAAACGGAAAAAAGCCTTTAAAACATGCACTTTTTCATTTCTTCTTTCTATTCTCTCACTAGAAAATCAGAGATAAAAAAGAAGGAAAAAGGAAGGACAATACAAATATTCAGAGGAATTTCCAATTTCGGGCTTAAAATCTCAATTTTGATATTGAGCATTTAAAAAAAATGAAAGATCAAAATAATCTCAACAACATTAAAGTAAACATTTCAAATAAGATAAAAATCAAAATTCCATATAAGCCTAAACAAAAATATACAAATACCAATATTATTAGCTTTTTGTCATCTCTATATAGACCTAACCAACTATGAATATAGATCATTTGTTTTTATCTTGTTCTAATCTCTTATCCTAGTCTAATGAAAATGTGCCACATCATTAAAAAGAAATATTCTAAAAGTACAAAATAACATATTTTACATTATTGAGAGAAAATTAATTCGTTAAAGACATAGAGACATAATGATTATGAGACATATGATAGACAAATTAACTTTGATGAACCCTAAAATCTATAGTAAGTGATGGTATGGACAGCATGACATGTCATCTCCCCTCTCATTCATTTAGTTCAGTCTCATTCATTTAGTTCAGTCTCATTCAATTTCATCCCATGACACCTTTACCACGCATGTAAGACTTTTTTATTTAAAGAAACCCATGCACATGACGGAACCAGACAAAATAATATGGCGATGGAAATTTAACATATATTAGGTATAATTAAAAATAGTTAATTTATAAAGTAAATAATTATTCAAAGTTTAGTTTAATAAAAAACATAATATGTATGACCATCTTTATGTAAAGAAAAAATATCAAAAATGATATACTTCATTTTAGCCATCAAATTGTACTAAGAAAATTGGAAGGTTGGAAAACTACATCATATTTTTGAACAATAAAACAACCTGGGGTGAATTCTTACTTTTTTTTTAAAAAACTTATGTCCTACATTGGATTTTAACTTACTTTCAGTGCTTGTTTAGGGATATAGATTTAAATTCTCAGGCTTAAGAACACTATTACTAAGAATGTCATTCATGATATATGAAAATATAGGTTTCATTTTCATTTATAATTATTTTGAATCATTATTGAAATTCCTATAAATAATTTGAAAGCTTGTTTGTTTATGATATATATTATGATAATATAATATAATTATCAAAATTGCCCTATTTTATATAAAAATATGTTAATTCTATTTCACATTTGAGTTATATAGCATATTATCATCTTTGAACATTTTCTGAAAGCAAGATTTAATATTTTTTAATGTGATATATAACTAAGAAAATAAATATATACAATAAGTGATACTTTAGTACAACTACAATACCCCAAAAAATATCATTTGATTACTTATATTTGTTATCTGTGGTTGTTGTTGCAAATATTTGCAAGAAGTTGAGAATTAGCGAGCAACATGGAACAATTGGAAAGTTGTAATTTTTAGACTTGGGAATAAAACATTCAGAAGCTCTTTCATGGAAATGAGAAAATACTAAAAGATGAGAGCAGATTTTTTTCTTCGGGAAGTTTTCTTCTCGGAAATATTTTTTTGCAACTTGAAAAGAACACAATTGTCTATTGTTTCTACTCGTTTATCTCAGAAATACTTTTGTAACCAGAAACATACCCCCTTATGCTTGTTTGGGAGTGAATAGAGAAAGGGAAGTTGAGGGATCAAGGTGTTAGGAAGGGGAGGAAGGAAAGGGAAAATGAAGGAAATTCTCCTCCTTGTTTGAAAGTATGAAATTTAGATGAAGAGATTAAATTAATGATAATATAAGAATTTTTTTATTTTTCCTTTAAAAATGTAATTAACAGTAAGAAATAGACAATAATATATAATTATATAATATTACTAAAAATATACAAGTAAGCTACATCCCTATAACCTTCATTTGTCTGCTGACCATGTCCAGCTGGTTGATCTATGATCTTGTCTTTTTTTATTCTATATTTTATTTATTTTGGAATAAAGAGAAGATACTCATGTATTTTCTTCCTTGTTTGTATGTAATTTACTTATTCTTTAACCGACCGCACTCTTTTCTTGATTCTTGCCGTCTTTTATTTTTATAAACCGAAAGTGCAAGGCACTGACGGAAATAGATTAATAAGAAAGATTACAAGAAAACAAGGTTACAAGTTTCTAAATTTAAAGTTAGGAAGACCTAACTTGTTTCTAGCAAAATCCTCATTAAGAAATGAAGGCAATACATTCCACCATAAATTAGACCTATAAAATAGATCATGATTAGCCAACTTATCAGCATATTTGTTTCCCTCTCTGAAGATGTGAGAAATTTTGAAGTTCAAGTTAATGATAAAAGTTTTACAGACATTCCACTTATTTAACAGCTTCCAAGGAGGCGAGGCTTTGCTGTTGAAAATATCAACGACCATAGATGAGTCACACTCCAACCAAATATTAGACCACCCCTGCTTTACAGCTAAATCAATAGATATTAAAACAACATTGAACTCTGCGAAAATGGCAGAATGAATACCTAAGAAAGTTGTAAAAGCACCAAAGAAATTACCATGATGATCCCGGAATATCCCACCCCCACCAAAATAACTAGGGGAACTGTGAGCCACACCAGCCGTCTAAAAGAGTCGTGCCACAAATGTTTTAAAGATTGTAACTGAGTCAGCAATTCAACCTAACAATAATATCATTCGATATAGCCATTCTCATTTCCGGAAGCATCACAATACAAAAATCTCACTATTAACACCTATTTAACTTTCAACACAAGGGAAGCGAGAATGGTATAAGAATTTAAAAGAATGACAAATATGTCATATAAATGATATGTAGTAAATACTTATCTACCAGGCATGTTACCCAAAACATCCATACCTAGATCCATTACTACACATGTGACTCTATCAATTTCTTCACTCTCCATAAATGAAAACGGCATTTGAGGGTAACACTTATTACAAGATAATTATAGTGCAAGAGGAAGAACTGCTGTATCCTTTAAGATGCAATGTGTGCCCAGTGTTAGTTGTCTTCAAAAGTGACTGTTTTGCTAGTACTATCTCACATTTTGACTTCTCACTAATCCAGAGGATATGCGGCCATAAATTTAGCACCTTCTTTGGGTAAACCATGCCAGATTGAACTACCAAGATATGCTATAAATTAAGTCGAACATAAATTCTGTTTACCAAAAAATTTCTATTTCTCTAGACTAACCTAATAGAATTTTGCCTAATAAATAACATAACTAATTTAATTTCTTATTAATTACCATACTAACACATTAAGGTATTAGACGAAATATCATTGTGCTAATACATAAAGATAGAGAAATTTAACATAAAAAAGCTTAATTCAATTAAGTGGTGCTTGAGAATGTATAAATACAATAAGTTAGAGGATAAGATATATTTAATTCAAAAGTTAAGCTATGTATTTAATGATTGATGATGATGCACCTTTGAATTTATAATGACTAGATCCGTTTATCTCACATACGGTCAAACCATTCCCCACTAGTGATTCATTAATTAAGTCGCATAGTAGTAAAATTATATATATATAATGAGTAATTCGTTTACACCTAATTTAAGTTACACTAATACATTTAATCTCAGACATTCATTTTTTTTTAGAGAATATAATAAATATTTTTGTATATATTTGTTAAAATAAAAGGTGTGTCTCAGTAGTAGATTATGTTTTAGATGTATAAACATATATATATATATATTGATTATGTGCTTGATCCTTGATAACAATATTTTAGATAAACTTATGTAACTTTCATAAAAATGTAATTTTAAATGAAAAGCGATAAGTACAGTTAAAGTAAAAGTTGACCAATATGACAGGTTTTTGACGATTTTGACCAATATAATTGAATGACTGATATAATTAATGTACGTACTAATATGGGGACTTGTTTGCCAGTTTATCAGTTGAATCACTTAGTAAGATCTTCATAATATTGGTATTTCATGTACATCAAGCAAATAAATCTTGAATTCAATATATATTAATTACTTATGTAATTAATATCTTTTATCATTTAAAAGAAGGTGATATATATATTGTATTGAATATTGGCTAAAATAAAAAAGATGATGTAAACATTTTCTTGAGCCAAGTAAAAAAGAAGTGGCTAAAGGTCATCTTGAAGAAAGAGAGAATTTCTAGCCAAGTAAAAAGAAGTGGCTATGGTGAAACCAACATTAATGTTATTTTCCTTTGGCCACATAATCTTCGAGAGTTTTGGCTACAAATAGGAGTGCTTCAAGCCATTATAAGACACACCAAATACTTAGCTTAGTGCATATTCTCTCTTCTTGTTCTCTTGTTCTAATATTGTGAAAAATACTAAGTGAGAGTGAAATTGGGTGTACTTGGGTTTTGGGAAATGAGTGAAACACTTGTTATTCTTTTTATGATAGTGGAATATTCTTGAGGCTCTTCAGCCGTGGACGTAGGCAAATTGCCGAACCACATTAAATTCTCGGTGTCATTTTCTCTATTATATTTTCTCCATGGGTCTTCCGCTACAACAAACTGGTATCAGAGCTCGTAGAGCTCTTGCATGCTAAGTCATACGATCTATAAGAAATTTCTTAGTATACTTTGTGTTTGCAGCATTGTCTGATCTTACACACCATAAAAGAATTGTTCTTGTTACTAGAAAAGTATAGTAGTGTAAAAGTGCATGTCTAGGAAAGTTTTGTCTTAGGAAAGACCTGGTATTTAAGCGTGTTTGTTAAGACCCACCTCTTTTTCCTGGTGTATGTTCACGGACTACGATATCGTTCCAATATACGGTTGTCATGGCGAGTGCTAAATTTGATTTGGAGAAAATAATTTCAACCACAAGCGTCTGAAGATGAAAGCTCTGCTAGTTCATCAAGGTTTCAGAAAATCCATGGAAGGTAGAAACAAGCTACCACAGAGTCTAACCGATGACGACAAGGATTAAACCTTGGAAAAATCACATAGTGCAATTTTTTGTGTTTGGGAGAAGAAGTTTTGCGAGAAGTGTCAGATGAAACTACAACTGCTTCATTATGGTTGAAGCTGAAAAGCCTGTACATGACGAAGTCACTCACCAAAAGACTGTATTTGAAGAAAAGAATATATACTCTTCAAATGCATGAAGGAAAGCCCATAAAAGATCATTTGGATGAGTTTAACAAAATTATTATTGATATAAAGAATATCGATGTTAAAATTGAAGATGAAGACCAAACAATTCTTCTACTATGTTATCTTCCAAGTTCTTACGAGCACTTCATCGACACCATGATGTATGGTCGAGAAGATCTGACCTTGGACGAAGTAAAAGTTGCATTGCACTCAAAAGATCTGAAGAAAAGAGTATCATATTCGCGATCTGAAGGCTCGGGTGAAAGTCTATTTGCTAGAGGAAGAACAGAGAGGAGAAATCAATTTGGTGAAAGAGGGAAATCTAGGTTTGAGTCTAAAGCGGAACCTAAGAAAGTATAAATGCTTCCACTATCACAAGGAGGGGCATGTAAAAAAGAATTGCCCAAAGCGCAAAGGCAAGGAAAAGATTTATGAATATGGAGATGCAGTTGTAGCAAATGGCTATGATAGTGCATATGCACTAATAGTCTCAAAACACGACTCAAAGTATGAATGAATACTTGATTCTGGATGTTCATATCATATGTGTCCCAATAAGGATTGGTTTTCCACTTACAACCCTTAGATGGGGGCAGAGTCCTTCAGGGAAATAATGCTCCATGCAAGGTCATCGACATCGGTACAATTAGAATCAAGATGTTTGACAGAATTGTAAAGACGTTGACAGATGTAAGGTGTGTTCAAGAATTGAAGAAAAATTTGATTTCCTTGTGAATACTAGATTCAAATGGTTATAGCTACAAAGGTGAATGTGGATCTATAAGAATATCTAAAGGCGCTATGGTTGTAATGTAAAGAAAGAAAGAGAATAGTCTCTATATGTTACAAGGAAAAACAATCACGGGTGCTGTTGATGTCTCCTCAACGTTTGATTCTGATGTCACCAAATATGACATCTGAGAATGGGTCACATTAGTGAAAGAGGTCTTTCCGAGTTGGCCAATCAAGGATTACTATGCGGTCAACAAGTCGGGAAGGTAGACTTTTGTAAACATTGTGTTTTCGGAGAGTAGTATCAGATAAAATTCAATGTTGTAGTTCATCCAACAAGAGGTACGTTGGATTATGTACATTCTGACTTGTGGGGTCCTTCCCAAGTACCTTCCCATGGTGGTAGCCGATACATGTTAACATTCATTGATGAATATTCAAGGAAGGTGTGGATCTTCATTTTGAAACAAAAAAGTGAAGCATTTGTCAAGTTCAAACAATGGAAAACCTTGATCGAAAAGCAAAGCGGGAAATGGATCAAGAGACTGAGAACTGACAATGGTCTTGAATTATGCAGTTGAGAATTCAATTTATTTTTCAAGGATCACGGTATTGTCAAACATTATACCATGAGGCACACTCCACAACAAAATGGACTTGCAGAACGAATGAATAGAACTTTACTTGAAAGGAAAAAATGTATGTTGTAAAATGTTGGATTTCCAAAAGAATTTTGGGCGGAAGCTGTCAATACATCTTGTTACTTGATCAACAGATGTCCATCAACGACCATTGGTTTCAAAACTCCAGAAGAGATGTGGTCCGGTATTCCGACAAATTATGAAAATATGATGATATTTGGTTGTCCTGCATATGCTCATAATAAAGAATGAAAACTTGATACAAGATCATTGAAATGCATTTTTATTGGATATCATGATGGTGTGAAAGGATATAAGTTATGGTGGACATAAAAAGAAAGTGCATTATTATTAGAGATATTACTTTTGATGAAGCTGAAATGCTAAAGCCTCATACAGAGTCATCAAGTGAAAATGAAGATCCTAATATCTTGTAGAAGGTGGAGTTTGAGGTGGAGCCAACAAAAGAAGAAACACTTGATCAAGAAGAAGAAGTATGTGATGCATGTATTGATACTGATATCTCCCAATTACAACATTATCAGTTGGTTAGGGACAGGCACATGAGACATATAAAACCTCTATAAAAGTATGGCTATGCTGATCTAGTGTCATACGCTCTAAATGTTGCTGATGATATCGGCAATTATGAACCACAGTCATATGAAGAAGCTATCAACAACAAAGAAGCTTCCAAATGGATTTTTGCCATGATAGAAGAAATTGAGTCTCTTCATAAGAATCATATTTGGGTTCTTGTGAAGCGGCCGAAGGCTCAAAAGATTGTTGGATGCAAATGGGTCTCCAAGAAAAATGAAGGAATCCCTAGGGTTGAAGATGCAAGATTTAAGGCGCGATTAGTGGCCAAAGGTTTTACATAAAGAAAAGGCATTGATTTCAATGAAGTTTTCTTTCATGTGGTAAAACATAGCTCTATTCGCATCCTACTTGTCGTTGTAGCTCAATTTGATTTAGAACTTAAGCAACTAGATGTCAAAATGACATTCTTACATGGTGAGTTGGAGGAACAAATCTACATGAAACAACATGAAGGATTTGAAGTTCAAGGGGAAAGAGGTCATGTTTGCTTGCTGAAGAAATCTTTATATGGCTTAAAACAATCTTCCAGACAGTAGTATCGGCAATTTGACACCTTCATGCTTGAAAATGGTTATTCCAGAAGTGAACATGATAATTGTGTCTACTACAAGAAGCTTGCAAATAAGTAATTCGTCTATTTGCTTTTATATGTTGATCACATGTAAGAACATGTCAGAAATAAGAAACTTGAAAGCTCAATTGAGCTCAAAGTTTGAAATGAAGGACTTATGAGCTGGAAAGAAAATTCTGGGAATGGAGATTCAGAGGGATAGAAAAAAGGGGACACTCTTTCTGTCAAAAGATAAGTACATTGAGAAATTGTTGGAACGCTTTGGCATGCAAAATGCTAAACCAGTCACTACTCCATTGGTGACTCATTTCAAACTTTCAATGGTATTGTTTCCACAAACTGAGAATGAAAAAGAAGAGATGTCAAGTGTACCTTATGCTAGTACAGTTGACAGTCTCATGTATGTCATGGTGTGCACTAAACTAGATATTACACATGCAGTAAGTGTGGTAAACAGATATATGGCAAATCATGGTAAAGTTTACTGGAAGGCTATGAAGTGGATTATGCGCTACTTCAAAGGTACCACAAATATAGGCTTTTGTATAGTAAAGTCAAAGATGTTGGAAACAAGATCACTGGATATGTTGACTCGGATTATATTGGAGATCTAGATAAGCGAAGATCACTCACCGGATATGTCTTTAAATTGTGTGGTTGTACTATTAGTTGTAAAGCAACACTACAATCAATTGTTACTTTGTCTACAATTGAAGCAGAGTACATCGCAATAACAGAAGTTGTAAAGGAAGCCATTTGGGAGAAAGGTCTACTTGAAGAGTTGGATATACTGTGATAGTTAAAGTGCTATACATTTGACAAAGAATCCAATGTATCATGAAAGAACTAAGCATATTGATATTCAAATGCACTTTATCAGAGACATAGTGGAGAGAGAAGTTGTTACAATGGAAAAATACCCACTGTAGATAATCCAACGGACATGATGACGAAGCCAGTTCCAACTACCAAGTTCAGACATTATCTGGACTTGATTAATGTTCAAAATCTCTAGTGGGCATGAAGAAGAGTAGCAGGAAAGTAACTATGATAGTCTTTTAGCGAAGGTGGAGATTTATTGAATATTGGCTAAAAGAAAAAGATAATGTAAAGACTTTCGTGAGCCAAACGAAAAAGAAGTGGCTAAAGATTATCTTGAAGAAATGGAGAATTTCTAGCCAAGTAAAAAGAAGTGGCTATGGTGAAACCAACATTAATACGCTTTTCCTTTGGCCACATAATCTTCAAGAGCTTTGGCTATAAATAGGAGTGCCACAAGCCATTGTAAGACACACCAAATACTTAGTTTAATGCATATTCTTTGTTCTCGTTCTGTTGTTCAAATGTTGTGAGAAATACTTGAGTGAGAATGCAATTGGGTGTATGTAGGTTTGTGGAAGTGAGTGAAACACTTGTAATTTTTTTTTTATAGTGGAACATTCTTGTTGCTCTTCAGTCATGGACGTAGGCAAATTGCCGAACCACATTAAACTATCAGTATCATTTTCTCTATTATATTTTATCCATAAGTCTCCCGCTATAATATATTGAGCGGGACAATAGATATGTTAACTTGAATTTAGAAATTCTGCACATATTGCAACACCATTAAAAACAATTTTTTGTACTTTTATCAAAATAATAATATTTTTTAGATTAATAATTATCGTTTTGAAAGAAAGGATAATAAATACTTCTTAAACGTTAGATGAATGTCATTTTTTCTTCGACAATAAACTCTTAAGTTAATTGCAAAAAGTTAGTTAATAAAATTTAATTTTATATCCAAATTTACAAGTTTATTGACCTTGTGAAAATATCATATTATACTTTAAAACACCACACGTACATCACAATTAAAGCTTTATCATTTATTTTGTCAGTTTTAATCATCATATTTTTCTATAAGGATAACTTGTCCTTAAACACGTCTCTAAATATATCTCCGACTAATTAAAATATATTATGTTAATTAAAAAATTAAATATTGAGCTTTTTTGTTTGGGATAGGCTATAGGCTTGTTGTTAAGATATCTTTGTGACATATTTCAACCTTTCAATGGCCATGTTACATCTTCCATGTGTTGTGTATAGTCTTGTATATAAAAAGATATACATGCTGTATGATGACTTCAACTTTGTTTGACACTCTTGTTTAAGCCAAAATCAAATCCCATCACTTATATTTGTTATGGTTGTTTGTCATTCTTGTTTCTTCTGTTTATTTTATTCTATACACATTATTTAATTATTTATGATTAATGTTGTGTAATTATTGTTTCCGCTACATCAACGGTTACAATTCTAATCAAACAAAGATGGTTAATGCCAAAGCTGATCTTCATCAAAATAGTGTCCTCCAAATCAAGCAAGATGACAAATTCTTTTGCAGGCTACTTTCAAAGGAAAGTTCTTTGTCTAACCCATCTTTCAGAGTTCCAGTTTCTGTACCATTTGTGTGGGAATCTCAACCTGGCACGCCAAAATACACATTCTCTGAAGACACTCTCCCTCCTCTAACTCCTCCACCTTCTTATCATCTCAACACTTATAAAAAGCCAGCTAAGAAAAGATCAAGAACAAATCTTCTTCTAGCATTGCTTCCAAAACTAAACCTAAAGAAAATGATTCTATCATCATCGTCATCATTATCATCACCATCGGCTCCTTCTTTACCATCCTCATCTTCTTCATCATCGTTATCATCATCTGATTCCTCCAAAGCTGTCCCAGTTGGAAAGATTGGAAGAAGGTTCTGAAGTTATGACTCATCTTTTGATTTCAAGGGAGAGAATGAAGAAGATGAAGCTGATTCACCCACTTCAACATTGTGTTTTGGCATTCCTCGTGCTAATACTAGCTCTAACAGTGGTTTCCAAAGTACTTTTAAGAGGAATGGTTAAGGTAATTTATTAAGACATTCATGTCATAGTAACTTGGCATTGGATCCGGTGTGTCCAATGTGCTATTTAGAATTTATGTAAAGGTTTAGTTATGTTTAATTTGCTCTTAATATTTTGGAGGGCTCTGAATTTTCCATGCTACAAATGGTCTTGAATTTATTCTTCTCGAATAACAAGTTGGGTATCAATGAGAAATAATATAATTCAAAATAGAAAGATTCATTTAATAATGAGAAATAGAGTTTTTATTCTTTTTCTTTCTTTCTTCAAGTTTTTATTTCATACTTATTGATTCCACACTTTGCAAAAGGGCAGTGAAATCATCTTAAATATTTCAAGCATTAATATAATAGATTCAGCTGCTCATCAAGTCATGCAACTACATTTTTGGAGCCTGTCATAGAAGTTCTTCTTCTTGTAACTAGTGGTTGCCTTAATGGCCTACTTCAAACTTCTGTCCCCTAATGAAGAGAATTTTGTATGAAAGATTCTCATTGCCTTCTAGTTCTTTAGGTTTGGTTTCTTCAAGATTCTCATTAGTTTATTATCAAAGCACGTTGTTAGTAGTCTTAGAACTTAAGGTTGAAGGTTTCTCGACACTATGTTTTGGAGACAAACAATTACTTCATAGCTTTGATTTTTCTTGGAAGCAATAGTATGACTTGGTATTTTGATTGCATGGGTATTTGTATTGTTTGAATACCTTGTAAATGCCATAGAGGGAGCATCTGAGTCATTGAATATGTCAATAATCTTCATTAGTATTATCTTACTTCCAATGGACAATGTTATTGAGCATGCAAGCGCTATTATGTTTGCCATGAAGGACAAGCTTGATATCACAATGCCATAGTGTTATCTTGATATCACACTTAGAATTGTTGTTGGATCATCTACACATACAAGTAACAATCCTCATCTATTTTAAAAGGCCGTTCTTTCTGCTGCCATGAATTCTTTCAATTTTCTTATCACACATATTAATATTCTTTTCTTATTTTTTATCAATTTCCTCCAATTATCTTTATTTTATCATACTCTATTTTTTTCATCTCTCTCATTAAACACACAACATTATTATAGTGTCTAATTTTTCCTCATTGAAACAACATATTAGGATCAAGATTAAGATCCATTTCTTTTATCTCATTCAACCATTATGATTGGTTTGCTTCTATCAAAAAGATGGTTAAGCGTTGGATAAAATTGCTTCTGCAAAATGGTGATTAAACATTGTTATTGTTTCACATTATGATTTCGAGACTAAGAGATGAGACTGGTATTGGAGTATATATATGATGTTCAATACAATCATTTCAAATTTGGAATGCTTGATACATTTTAGCTTAGTAGATGTTAGAATGACTGAGATTTTGTATCTGATAATTGATTAACATAGTTAATCGATTAACTATTAGTTGCTTTCAATTTGTTAGTTGTAATATTATATTCATTAATCGATTAACAATATAGTTAATCGATTAACTGATTAGTTGTTAGTTATGCAATATAGTATATAAATGGTGATTCTCTTAATGCTTGTAATTCAATTAAATGAGAAATAATGTAATTCAATACATAAAGATTCATTCAATAATGAGAAATAGAGTTTTTATTATTTCTTTTTTTTTTCAAGTTTTCATTTCTCATTCATACATTCTCTCATACTTCTTGATTCGTCAAGAAGTCTCTTTCATAGCATATACCAACTTTTAACAAAACAGATCAATAAAGGTGGTTGTATTATAGTTCGATGTGACCACCTAATTGTGATTAAGTGTTATACCATAATTATGAGATGGTGTGCAATTGTGGAAGTCAAAGTCACTATAAGTCTACAACTGATCAGACTATCTTCGATTTGAAGCAAATTCCTTAGATTATGAGGGCTGGGTAGCTTCATTCTTAATGAGTAATATAGTAGTCTTTCTTGTTATTCAGTGGTTGTGATTAACAAATAAAAACATACAGACGCGGCGAGATTAAGAGAAGAGCATTTAGTGTATTTAGTTTTCCTAAATCTACATAAATATTGGAGATTTTTCTTATGGCTGAAAGCGGTTTAAGCATTTATTGACATGTACACAATACACTTTCCTTTTGCTTAAAAAGAGGGGAAGAAGAACGTAACAAAATGATGTTTGTATAACCCACCGACAACTTTTGCAATAGTTCTTGGCTTTTACAAGTGTACAAATTTACAAGGCACTCTAACTCAAAAGTTGTTGCAAATTTGTGGTGTGGGGTTGCATATATAGGAAGGTTTGTATATGCGAACTTAGATTAAGTTTACTTTTATTCCGTTAATAGCTTTTATAAAATGTAAATTAATTTGATTCACCAGTTCATTAACAATTATATACCTCAAGATCTCTAGATGAATATAATGAGTACTAAACAATATTATATTTTTATGAAATTTGTTATATAAGATCTATACGATAAGAACTTTTAACCCAACGGTTGATTGATTAAACTTATTTTATATAAAAAGTTACCGTGAAGGATTCCCTTACTCTATGAGTAAGTTTTTAAATTTCTAGTCATCAATTCTAGGAAAATCTAATAGTTTAAATTAATAAATAAATCTAAATCATTAAATGTCTATAAAATTGATGGCTATAGTAAGTGGATCCCTGCTAAAAAATTATTAGTGTATCTATAACATTGGTAAGAAAAAGAAAGAAATGGCTTAATCAACAACTTTTACTAATGCTAGCTTTTATCTTTCTTAATATTTATTTGCAAGTAGAGTTTTAAAGGGAAATTATAAAATAAAAGACTTCAAACTATGAAATATATTTATGATTTCCCTTCAAAACTCAATTCATAGAAGGAACTTAAGGTATTTGGTGTCTCTTTCACAAAGATTTTATTATATCAAAGAACAAGAACTGGGAGAGGTTACTTCCTTTTTGTTTAGTTGAACAGAAGTTTTCTAGAGAGAAAAGTTACACAATTCTAAGGTAACTACAATGACTTATAATAGTTCTTACAAATGACTTGTTAACTGAAAGTTACTATCATGCTATCAATTTGGCCTGATATGTGAAACATTTAAAATCATTTGAGTTAATTTCCTTTTTTATTGGCCTGAATGGCTTGTTGATGTGTCGTGTAGGTAAAGGATATATATACTCAGAGCTATCTCCCAATTCAACATCTCCGTAATATGGTACAAATGGTTGAAAAAGTTAGGTAACATCTCTGTACTGATATTTAATATGATGCAAAAGCTAAAGGAGTAATTATCAGAAACATGAGATTAAATTGGAGGAGTGAACAATCTAAAAGTTGTGCATGCTTCACCTATAATTTGTCGGCAGAGGAGGTGCTAGTGACTTCCGCTTGTCCTAAGTTGCCATGTGCATATGGGCCACATTTTATATAATATTTTTTTCCGCATAGGCCTCGTACTGGAGACAATCATGTCCGAGTCGAGAACATCCACAGATATGTGGGGCTAACTTTCTCAGCAAACATTTTTCATCCACAAGACTCAAACCTGAGACCTTGTTAAAAGGGAATAAACATGTAGCACTTAAACCAACATTCGTTCGTTATATTTTATATAGAATGAGTATATGAATAATTGAACATCTAACTATGATAGATTGTTGTGTCGTGAGTTGAGTTTTGGAGGAAAAGAAAGAGAAAACGAAGACTTCGAAATCATCTAACAATTGTATTTCATGACTCTAAAGCCTTCTCTTTCTATTTTTCCCCTCTAAAACTCAACTCATAAATCAATCCCAAGCATCCATTATAAGTTAGTTTTTGAAAGATAATGAAGGGCAATCAAATAGTGATACCTTAATAACCTTCATGTATCTAATATTGATACTTCTTCGATACATATCTATAGAGTATCAAAATTAATTTTTTAGAAAAATAAATAGTTTATAAACCCGATAATACATTCCGATCCTTTTAAAATGTTTATATGATATCCCTCAAACACTCAAACTATCATACAATAGTATTTTAAGAGAGAGGAAAAAATAGAGAAACATAACACACAAATAATCAAGTACAACAGAGAAACATAACATTCAATCTACTAACTGGACTTGTAATGAGAAAAAAGACAAAGTATATATACTGCATAGAGAATGAAGAGGAAATGAATAATGTTGAATATGAATTTAATGCATCCTACTCCACCTATTTGTGAGCACTAAGCAATGATTTCTATGAATTTTATGCATTGTATCCCAAACATATTAGTGTTTCATAGATGGAGGGAACGAAAATGGTTGGAAGCTATGAAATATAAATATAAGATAGTTATCAAGTTTTTATTTCTCTTCTTTCCTCTCTAACAAACAACTCACAAACAAATTTGTGTGGACTGGTATGCAACAAGTCATATTTGAAGACAAGTACAGTTAAGTTGTAGTTATGGTAATTATGATTATGGTTATTATAATTGAGATTATTGTGTCATTTGGGGAGTGAATTTTGTTGTGATTAAAAAATATTGAGTAAATACACATTTCAGTTTCTCATGTTTTTCGACCTTATCAGTTTGGCCCCTCAAAAATTGAAAATTCCAAAATGATCCAAAAACTTTCAAATGTGGGTCAAATTAATCTTTTTTAGCATGTTTTAAAACAATTGGTAGGGGCTAATTTGACCCACATTTCAAATTTTGAGGATCATTTTGGGTTTTCAATTTTTGAAAGACCAAAATAGTAAGGTCGAAAAATATGAGGAACTAAAATGAATAATTATACAAATATTTTTGAATTTGATATGGTTCGATGCGACCTAAATATATAGTCTATATCACATTTACTAAAATAGTGTGGTTGTATAAAAGTGAAGCGGTACTCATTCACAAGAATAATTAAAATACAAGGAAGTTCTAGGAGAGTTACATACCTTAAAGAATGTGAATGTGGGAATAGGTTGTTAAGTTACTAAGATAAACATCATCTTGTGTAGATAAAATAACTGCATGCTGGCACTGACCAAAGTTCTAGATCATGCTAAATACTATCTATAAATAGGCTAGGTGTTGTATTGAGATAACCGAGCAAAAATGAGTATAATAAAGCTTGAAATGGCAAATTTATATGGCTAGTATATTTTCACTGAATATTTTTTAAGTTTATTATGGAAATTGTGTTTCTTTGAAATTTGGCAATGTGATTATCGAGCTTTATTTTTTGATTGGAACATACAAGAATAGACAAATCTAGTCGAGTTTATATTCTTTGGTCTTTTTAATTTTTGCTTATATTTTAACAAAAACTCCAATGAGGTTGGAGTTTTTGTTTTTATTTTTATTTTTCCAAAGGATGTTGAAGTTTTTGAATTTATTATATTTTAATAAAATCGGTCATGGGTTGGAGTTTTTTGTTTTTTATTATTAAGGTCAAATATTTTAAATTTTTTTCGATAGTTTAGTGTAGCTTTATATATTGATGGAATACATTTTATATTTATTTACTCAAATATAAATATAAATATTATTAAAAAGCGAAAAAATTTACAATATTATATTTTCCTAATTTATTAAATCCCAAAATTCTAATGACGTTTATGTGATGAAGAATCATATGCAGGTGACTTTCTCGTTCTTGACAGTTGAACTCTTAACTGTTGTGAACACTCATTTTTGTACAGCTCATAAAAACTTCAACGGTTTTTTTTAAAACAATTTTTTTTTTAAAAATCAAATAAATATATGTACTAAAAATAGGTTTTAGAAACATGTGTCATTTTCCCAAAAAATTAAAAATTAAAAAATTAAAAAATAAATTAGAAACCTATACATCTTTTCCTTAAAAAACATTTAGTAAAGTAACTTTATTTAATTTATATTAAAATTTTCGAAATTATAATATTAAATAAATAAATAATAATTGAAATTATTGTATATAAGTAATTCCATATTTATTAAGATAGTTAAATAATTAACAAGGGGATATTTTAAATATTCACATTTGAATTTCAAATTAACAAAAAAAAAAAACAAAGAACCTCGTCAAATAAATAGGAAATTAGGTGAGATCTTATCCCTTAATCATGTAGAAAATAATTTAGAGATAGATTAGTTAACATAGTTTAAGGTGGTGAGTTAATATTTATTTAGTATAAATATGAGTATTAGGAGAAGAGAAAGATGTGCAAAAAATTGCAAAGAGAGAAACATAGTGAGGTGTTTCCTGGTGTGGTCGAGCTCGAGCACATCATTAAAATCGTGTGACTCGTTATTGGCCAATCACGTCATCCCACGCGACGCCTAGATTTGGAGTTAACTTTGACTCTCGGCCCATACCAATCAAATTGCAACAAGCAGGCAAATGTAACTCTCCACTCGTAGATGCGTTTCACACGATTAGGGCACTCCATCCCGGCGTGTAATCATGTGCGGTTAGGCGTATCACAGGCACGTAGACCCACATTCTACACCAATCAGGACACGACTTTTAGGCTAGTGCATCTCACATACATGAACGTGACCATAGCGGATCGGGTCTCTCTCCCAGTGTGTACTCGCGAGTGACTGGGTTCATTTTAAGCATGGTGCTCCTACTTTTCTGGCCGACAAGGATTGTCCGTGTGGCTGCTTCTTGGCTTTAAAGCGCTTCAACCATTACTTGCATGACACGTCAATGGCAAATCTTGCACCCGCCCGCATACGATTAGCCCCTAATCAGGTATATTCCTATTTCTTTAATTTTCTTAATTATGTTTTGATTTTAATTAATTGAGTTATTATAATACATCATTATTTAATAAATAAATACTATGATAAATAATGTTACACAACAATGATATTTAGACAAAAAATATAAATGTCAACAATTTATTTATTACACTGAATACTTTTTTTTTAAAATCAAGTTATTCTAATCATAAAATAAAATTCATGAATTTTAAATTAAAATGGCCTTTTATAGAAATAATTTTTCCTTAATTTAATTGTTAATAAAAGTTCTTTTCTAATTTAACTAATGATTGCATAAAAAAATAAAAAATAAAAGTATTATACTTATTAAAATATCTCCTTAATAGAATGTAGTGTGGACACGAGCATTGTTATCACATTCACTTAAAATAGATTGATTGACAACAAATAAACAAAACTTATCTCTTTAAGATAAATGAGCTGTGGACACGACTGCTACTACCTCATAACCTTAAAAGTAGATAACTGAAAATTAGTAAATAAAATTCAACTCTTTAAGATGAATGTAGTGTGGACACAAACACCGCTACTAATAAATGATTAAGGTGCGGACACAAGTGATGTTGCCTTATCCATTTAAAATAAATAGGTGAAATACTAATAAATAAACAAATTCATTTTTTAATATAGATGTGGTGCAGACACGAATGTTGCTGCTTAATCCATTAGAAAGATGAAGTGATAATTAATAAAAAAGTCCATCTTATGAAGTAGAGTTGTGGTGCAAACACAAGTATTGCTATCATCCTCTCTTAAAATAAGATAGATGAAAATAATCATCAATCATCCTCTCTTACACATGGGGATAAGTAGGAGCAAGACTCAATCTTGCAAACCAAATTATAAAAAAAACAAATATGTAGGTATAACATCTTTTATAAAATAAATTAAGGATATTTAATCAATGCAACTAGTTAGGATACCATTTTATCACGGACGGTCGGAGTTTTAATACCTTGCCCGATCTATAGTTGACTCCTGAACTCAAAAGTCTTAGTTAAAAGACCATTTTATCCAATTTGGGCTTAAATTGAGTTTTTCATGTTTTAACCGCAAAAATATTGTGATGACCCTGAAAGAGGTCATGTAGCCGGAAATTGAGGCTCATAGCTAGCAACTATGCTTGGGAATTCTCTTTAAGAAAGTCAGACCCAGAACCGCTATTTGCATGGATCCAAGTACCCTTATTTTTTATTTACTTAAAAAACAAAATTACATTTATTAATTTTTTATTATTATGTAAATGTGCTCATCCATATTTCGGCTTCCACACACACCTGGTGTTAGATTTTATCTCACTGGTATTAGCATGATGGACCACCGACATTGTTATCAATATTGTGAGTTAAGCACTTAGGGAGCTTGTCTCTTTTTATTCCAAACCTATGATATTTGGGTTTCCTTTTTTTTAAGATTGTATGCATTCTGGTAACCTAGAAGTCTAGAGCTTTTATCGAGTCCATATTAATCAATACTTATTACCTCACCATAGGTTTGTGATCCTTAGAAATTCCAAAACCCTTATAAGACATACCTTATATAAGACACGAGAAGCAAAATATTTCCACCATTTCCCATACCCATGCATACCATAACGGATGGGATTGCCAACACCATGTTATTTAAGTTTATTGTCCATGCTTGAGTGTTATGAGGATATGTTTGCACTCTAATGTCCTTATACCAAAAGGATGGCTAACCATCATTGCATACCTATAAAAGGGTACCATACCCTAGGGTGATTTATTTTTTCCCTATAAAAAAAGAGGGAAACGGAAACATATACTTTTGAGAGCTTATTTGGATTATGCCATTTAATCCTAAGCTATAATCATCTCATCCATCGATGGGCCCCCAAGCCCTTGAGACAAAGTTTTTGGAAAACTTGGACTAAACCTTGACATTATAATGAATATCTATCCTACAATGGTATTTAATTTATATTATAGAAGGGTATAGTATCCCTAAATAGGGTTCGCCACCCTATAAAAAGATCTACATCATTTCATGTCATACATCAATGCACATGTCATTACATTTCATACTTCAATGCATATTCCTCCATCCGTACATTATTTTTCCATCTCATTTAATAAGCAGGTTCCCTTTTAGATAGAGGTTTCCTTTTGGTATAGTAGGACATGAAGGCTAGTTCTGAGATTGTAGGTTCTATCAGCGCTCTCTTAGTGAAGCATATGGTGAAGTTCAGATTGCAGGTCTTTGATGTGAGTCGTTTAGTGGAGCTCCTCTCCAATATTCATTATACAAAGTTTCTCAGCCATTTGTTGTGAAAAAAACAAAACATGTAGTCCTCACAATCAACAAAGATTATAATGAGAAAGATAAAAAGAACTTATACTTAGATGCAATCTCGGTTTAAAACTTTGTATTTCCTCTTATATTGTCATCAATCGTAGGAGACTTGTAGAAAACGCTCTCAAGTTACCAAGTGCAAGACAAGATGTTTAATGCAAATAATCCATAATAAGAGAACAAATATAGATGCAATTGTGGTCTGAAGCTTAAAGTTTTGTTCTAAGGTTGTCATCAATGCAGGAAGAGCCAGCAGAGTATGGCTCATGGTCACCAAATGTGGGTCGAAATGTCTTCCTAACATTGCTTTATAAATCAGGTATCATCCAAACATTGCTCATAAGCATCCATATAACAGAATAAAATCCAAGTTGATGGCTGATCAAAAGTCCAGTAGTCAGGAGAGTAGGTCTAAACTTGCTGATATTAAGAAGCAGATGAATTAGGTGATGAATATCATCCAAGACATAGAGAAGGCTCGAGGCTCAGATGAAGATATCTTTGCCCTAGGCATTAGACAACCACATCCTCCTCTAGAATCGACATAGAGGATGGGTGCAACTATGATTGCTAGTCAGCGTAGGGACACTATGTAACACCGTAAATTTTATGTTTATGTTTTATTAATTATTTATTTTAACAACGATTAATTTTAGAAATTAATCGGTATTGAATGAGACTAAACCTTAGTTGAGTGTTAGGCTTTTTTTGTGATTTCCTATTTTGTGGTAAATGTTCGTAATTTTCTGTGACGGAAAGTTTTTGAGCTGCGGTTGGGTCCAAATTCGCTCGAATTCGGCCCAATAACGTGTTTTTGAGTTCCATAGCTCAGAATCGAATTCTGATTGCGCCATTAGCTTTGAAATATTATTTCGAGTCAAGATAGACACCAAGTTTGTCCAGAATGCATTTCTAATTAATTTTCACTCCGAATTTCATGTTTCGAAGTTCTAACCGTAAACCGAAATCGGGAGAATTTTATTATCCGACCAGGTATTAGCTGACAATACTCGGGAATGGTTTAATCGAGAATCTGTCTTCGAAAAGGTCACATCACTTTCATGCAAGAAGCTTGTTTGTTAAACAAGCAAAAGTATATATCCTCTTACACAAAATTCCTCAACAAATCCTCTCACTCTACCACCATTAGACACATCACCTATGCTAGTCTAAATCTACTTACTTTGCATTAAATTTTATGATTTGATGAGGGTGAGGCTCTCCTATAAATACCTCACCCTATTCTCTCATTTTTACACTAAATTTCCTATACAAACTAAGGTAGTCTTTTATTTTCTCTTCTTCATCTTCTTCTCATACTTCATAGAAAGTTATGAGCTTTTATTATGTTGTTCATAAAGTAGAGTATTTATATTTGTTATTTAAGTATTTTATGAAGGCGTAACTAAAGGGGATGATAATAAAATCATATGAACCTTTATGTAGTTTTTGACCTTTGTAAATCTTGAAATTTCTTCCTTGTTCTTAGATGGAAAAACTATATCTTTGGACAAGGTTAGATTAGTTATTTTTTTGTAAATATTAGAAATTATTGTTAATATTTGAATATATTTTAAGGTGATGATTTTAACATCAAAGGAACCTTTAATGTGTTTAAGAAAAAGTTTGTGTTTTATTCTTGAAAGTTTATGATGTTGATGAGTTGTTGTTGAAAATATTTCATTTTTTAGAAAGTATTGTGTTTAAAAATGGTTTAGCATATTATACTCTTTGATTTCCAAGTTAAAATAATGATTTGCGATAAAAGATGATTTATTAAAGTCTTGACTTCATAAACTTAAAGTGTTATGAAGTTTTGGATATTAAAGTAGTAGAAAGTATTACCTTATGATTTATTTCCATGACTATGAAATTAACACTTACTAATCCTTGAGGTTTTTACTAAAAAAATTAGGAGGTGTTAAGATGTGCATGAAAAATTGTTGTATTTATTTTAGTTAACTTACTTTAAAGTGGTAAGAATAACTAAAAGATGTTTAGTGTAAAATATTAAATTAAGAGTCATTCTTTTTCATGACTATGAAAATAACACTTACTAACCCTTGAGGTTTTTTCCTAAAAAATTAGGAGGTGTTAAGATGTTCATGAAAATTTGTTTTAGTAGTATACTTAAAATAATGAGATTTACCTAAAAGTCTTGACTTTATAAACTTAAAGTGTTATGAAGTCTTAGATGGTAAAATGATTTAAAAATGTTGAATCTTAGTTAAGTGAACTTACTTTAAAATGATAAGATTTACTTAAAAAGTATTGATTTGTTAGTTTTAGTAAAAATGTTTTACTTACAAAAAAAATAAGATTTATGAACTGTCGGAAAAATGTCATGAAGTGACAATACATGTCTAGAAAGGTTATGTCTAAGGAAAGACTTGGTTTTTAAGGGTGTCTTTACGACCCACCTCTCTTTCCTGGGAACTAGCCTGGTGAATATCTACGGATTTCGACATAATTTTGGTATAAGTTTTATTGAAAATCTTAGTTTAAAAAGTGTTATTTGATTGTAAGACTTTCAATGACAAATGATGATTCAAGGATATTCAACCTTGAATCGGATTGGACGAAAGCAATTAAATTTATTTTAAATCGGAAGTTTTATCTTCGCGTAAAAAGTTATTTCGTAAGTATAATAATTATCGTCAGTTAACTAATTAACGTGATTTTGGCGTAATGAAGAGTTCGAGAGGAGATCGGATCAAGTAAGCTCAACTACAAACAAAGAACATTGCGACCCGACACACTCAATTGAGGGAGAAAAAATCGTGACACAGTGGTGTCCGAATATGCATCTGGACCTCCAAACTCCGTCACAAGTTTGGAGTGGTCTTAGGTATTAAGAAAGCTTGTACTTAATCAATTGTTTGTTTGTTTGTTTGGATTAAGTACAACAATATTCCTTACACCGATTTATGTTATGTTTATATATGCAAATACCATATTTACTCTTGAATTATAATGTTTGAATGATTATTATGGAAATGATATGTATGTGATAATTGTTAAAGTCAATGTTTAAAAACATGTGATATAAATGGGAAATATTTTCATTGAGAAAAGTAATTAAAATGATATTCAGGCTCTTCTTGCTTGAGCAAGACAACTCTCACTTGAGTGAGAAGTGTCAAGAGAAAACAAGAGTTTTAGCTCGGGGCAAGACAGCTCTCGCTTGAGCTAAAATAGGCACCAAGATAACTAATTGTTTTCTCGCTTAAGCGAGACAGATCTCGCTTAAGCCACAAATGCCAAAAAAATGGATGTGCCATCGCTTGAGCGAAAAGGGCTCCATATAGACATGATTTCTTTTTAAGTCGTCTGAACGATAACTCTCATATATACGAGAGTCTAATGGCATGTTTGCCATCAAGAAGTTATAAAGGTAAATAACTATATGAAATTCTTGAAAGTACTAAAAGTAAGGAATTACTTTGTTAAATGCAATAGCCCTAGCTTGGGTGTGAAGTGTATTTACACTAGGGAAAGACCATGACTCAGATGATTGAGTCTGGTTCCCAAAATTGACAAACTTATACAAGTACCTTGCGCCTATTTAGGGCAAGGTTTCCGACTGTGATGTCGTGATTCGGGCAATGCCCAAAAAGGATTGCATGATACCATGCAGCAAGGTCGTCTGACCGTAAGAGGCTTGGCCATGTGGTCGTCCAAGGTGATTCAGTGATGGTTCGTAGTGGTAGGGATGTTATTCCTCTAATTACGTGTTGACATAAGATTGGGTCCCACAAGAAGCATTCCTCTAGGAGATGTCTTAGGTTAGGCCGTTCATATAAAATAAGGATTAAAAGAATTAATCGGCTAACCTCGGTTAGTATGCATATTCATTATGGATAATGAAGTAGTGGAGAGGAAATTTACGGGAGACGAACGAGCCCCGAGATGTTGAGAGGGACGATGATGGCGGTGGTTCGTCAGCAAAGTCTTGAGGGTGAGTCTAGGTGAGACGAGTCCCTTGTATTCCTGGATGAGGTATTCTGTTGGATCGGACAGTTCTCACAGCGCAAACTAGACGATCTCTGACAACCCCTCTTTGCAATCAGGATCAATGAGAGGGATGCCCATAAAGTGTTTGATACGACACCATCCTCGAATGAACAGTTCTTCGGAACAGATCGATCATATATCCTTGCGAGGAATAATTTTGGTGTGTACAAATCGCTTGTTATGGGACATGTACTCTTGGTTATTTCCGAATAGTATATTGGGAGGATATTGGTGAAAGGATGGATGAAACAAGCATAACATTCATACTTCATACATTGAGATTGTGGACTTTGATCCTCATAATTTGATATTATAACATCATTCATCATTGTGCATTTTTTTTATATATGATGTATATATTGTGTTATTATGCGTGTCTGTCTGGATGTAATATTCTGTGTAATTCTACATCGTCAATGAGTAATATTCATTAGATGTTTTAGTCCTTTTTTCTTTATATTTTTCTTATATTCTTGTCTTGTTCAGATGGATCGCTCGGTCAGGATTCAGAGTTACCGCTTTTCGATGTCCCAGGAGGGGGCATGGAGTAGTGATGGTCATAGATACACCTACACATGCCCTTGTGTCTTAGAGATAGAGATGGTGTGTGATGGATCTTTCATGCGCTTTCCCTACCATCACGAGGAGCTGGAAGCTTCCTTTACCCTGCCACCTCATAGACCGGCACCTGTTATGCCGTCAACCCAGTTTGTGACCCCTCAAGGGCCAAATGCTACAGGACCTTCCAGAAGGCGACAAACTTCGGATGATGCGATGAAGTCCCCAGTATGGAGGAGAGCAGCTCGTTAGACGACACCAAACCTCTAGGCGGTTGCAAGGTTGGTGACTCCCTCGCAGCATTCGCCCTATGTTCCAGAGGAGAAGATGGCGGTGGAGGAAGATGAGCCAGCAGCTGAAGAGGATGACTGCGTGGAGTTGATTAACATTGAGGACTCCATTGAAGTTGTCAACCTCTCCTCCGACTCGGAGATAGAGGAGGATCCAAGCGAGTGTTCCAGCACACCCGCAGATGCTGAGGCTAGCCGCTAGTAGCTGTTTCCATTTCTATTTTGCTTTTATGATTAGTGTACTTGTGTAGGGTATTTATTTTGTGAGTAGTTTTATTTGGGCGACGATTAGGATTTTGCCTTGTACTTCGTACCAACATTTTATGATATTCTAATGAAGTATGATTTGAAGTTATATTGATTTATTTTTATTACCATTAAGTAATGGTTTTTTATTTTCCGCATTGTATGTTACTTTAAGTGATGTTCCTAAAATGAAACAAATATAAGGAAATAAATTTTATATGACTTCATTATTAAAAAAAAATTACCCATTTTTGAGCAAGATATTTTTGGAGTAATTTTCGGGGCTTTACACACTACCATGAGGTGGCCCACAAATGGTCTACCCCAACTTACGATCCATTGTATGAGGACATACCTCATGATCAATTACAAACCTAGGAGAAACAACATACACCTTATATAGATCTCATCGAACAAGATGGTGACCTAATTCATAGTCTTCCTCCTAGATACGCAACAAATAGGTCCATGAACTACCAAGAAACACCTAAGATCAACATGAATACCCCTTAGGACGCATCAAGCCAAATTATATAAAAACAAATATGTAGGTATAACATCTTTTATAAAATAAATAAAGGGTATTTAATTCATGCGAATAGTTAGGGTACCGTTTTATTACGGGTGGACGGGGTACTAATACCATCCCTCATCTATAATTGACTCCCAAACTCAAAACTCTTAGTTGAAAGACCATTTTATCCAATTTGGGCTTAAACTGAGTTTTCCACGTTTTAACCGTGAAAGACGTGGTGACAACACTGAAAGAGGTTGTGTAGGAGAAAATCGGGGCGCGACAACTGTTGTTCATGCCGCTGCGAAGTTCTCTCTACCATGTGTTGCGAATTGCGGCTCCTCCTCATCCTTTTCATTTTCGTCATCAACATCCTCAACCACAACCTCGACATCAATATGTTGTATACCAAACAAAAGTGTGGTAATTGGATGAATAACTTTAAGAGGCTATATCCTTCCTTCCCTCAACAAAAATACCTCCTCAAAGAGTGTGTGTTATATATGCAGTGAAGAGAACAAAAGAGTCATTTGAGATAATTATATAATGGATTAGTTACGCCATCAAAAAAATAATTTTATACCATACAAAAATCTCCAACTACGTTGCCATTTTTCCTTTTGAAAATTAAAAAAAAACCAAAATTCCAACCTCATTGATGATTTTATTAAAATATAATAAAGGCAAAAAAATCCAATCGTGTTGCCTATTTTCCGTTGAAAAATTAAAAAAATCAAAAACTACAATCTCATTAAAGTTTTAGTTAAAATATTACTAAAGAACATAAACTCCACTGGAGTTGCAAGTTATTGTGTGTTCTAGAGGAAAAAATAATAAAACTCGGCAATCACATTGCCGAGTTTTCAAAAAGTACATCACTTCCGTTATAAACATAAAAGGTGCACTAAAACCATAATATTTCGGTCAAAGTACATTACCCCACATAAATTTGCCGCTAGTAAGTGAGTAAGAGAATTAGGCCCTAGCTTCAAATGTGTAAGTGGTTGAGTGCGAAAATAATATAGGTGTTAGTTACCCTTGTATCAAAATTTCTCAGTTTAATAAAGCTCTGTTTTCTAAAAGTTATCGCAAGAGTATTTTCTAGTGTATTCATAAATAATGAGAGAGAAAACAAAGACAACTTAATTATAGTTATTTTGGTTGAGTTGTAGATATCATACCTTATTCTTTCATCAAGAGTATCGTCTCCAAAAGATTAACATGAAAACTTCATTGATGGCGACCTACACTTGTATATGCATTAAAGTGCATGCAGCTATGTTGCTCATTGATAGAATTAGATCTAAACCTCCTATTACTAAGGTCTATAGAAGGCGCCACAAAGGCTAAGATATTAATAAGAGTTAGCCAAACAATATTGAGTTATCTATATTATCATTATATATAACAACTTTGGTTTACCTATTTTATCTAGTTTAGTTTATTTGTTTTTAGGTTTATCTTTTAAGAGTTTAATTGGATTAGTTTATCTCTTTTTAGTTATTAAGTTTAGTTTAAATAGAGGTGATTGTACTTATATTAGTTTCAGCTTTTGGGAGAATTAGGATTTGGTGGCTGGTTATTGGAGGCCAGTTGGTAATTGTTCTTAATAACATTCTTCTTTCCCTAGTAATATTATATCTTAGTTTTTTATTTAGAATTCATTTGATTCCATTAAATATTCATTTGTGGGTTGGTGAGATCTATATTTACTTGGGTACCAGTTTTATCACTGGTATCATAGCACTGATTTGGTGCCTTGAAAACCCACGATTCCAAGGTTGTGCATGAAGAACACACGAGGGACGGAGCAAAGCATGGAGGACTGAGCGCAAGAGAGGGAGGACCAAGAAGAACAAAGAACTCCTTGTGGTAATTTCTGCCAAATTAGGTGTGTTGCAAGGTAAAATAGACATCAACGCATCTTGTTGGAATTGCAACAACTCCAGAGACAGAGGACATGAATTATGGTCAAAATTGGAAATTCCAATTTTTGCGGGAGAAATGCATTTGGCTGGACTCATAAATTGTAGCGCTACTTTAGCCTAAAGGGTCTCACGGATGAGGAAAGAATGTAAGCAACCATGGTTGCATTGGAGGGGAGAGCTTTGAGTTGGTTCCAATGGTGGGAAATGTGTAACTCAACACCTACTTGGGAAGGCTTCAAATTGGTGGTTATCAGGGGCTTTCCAGCCATCCATAATTCAAAATCCTTTTGAGTTGTAGTTATCTCTCAAGCAAACCGGGACGATGAAGGAGTTTGCAGATGAGTTTGAGAAATACGTGGGGCCTTGAAGGAAATTGACCAAGATTTTGCAAATAGGATATTTCTAAATGGATTAAAAGAAGAAATTCAAGTGGAAGTGAGATTATATTAACTCACTACCCTTTCAGCAATTATCTAGAAAGGCATCATGGTAGAGGAAAAAATTTGGTGTTGAACAAGAAGACAATTAATAATTACACCAGATCAAATGGTTTTTTAGGAGTAACCCCTCAAGCAAGGTTGATATCGTTGATTCCAGAACCTTAATTGAAAGGAAACCAAATAATTCTTTTATATGGAATACCATGGGCAGTATTGGAGGCAGGACGACAAGGGAAGAGTCTTGTAATATGGGGACTTTAAATACTTAACGGATGTAGAAATGAGAGAGAAACGAGAAAAAGGGCTATGTTTTCATTGCGATAAACCAGACACTCGCGAGCATTGCTGCAAGAATAAAAAGTTTCGTACGATCATAATGGAGGAGGACGAGGAAAACGAGGAGGAGAAATATGACTTAACTATGCTAGAAAGTTTTAAGTCACTACAATTATCCCTTTTCTCCATGACTGGATTCACTACAGCTAAATCATGGAAGGTGGGGGGGGGGGACTTACAAACTCATTCAATCATTATTCGTATCGATTGTGGAGCCTCTCACAATTTTATTTCCAAAGAATTGGTGGAGATATTACAATTATTAGTAGAAGATACTCCATCTTATATGGGGGGTGGACACAAGGTTAAATGTCGAGGAAAGTGCAAGCGGTTGTTGATTCATATGCAAAATTTAGAAATTGCTCAAGATTTGTATTTGTTCAACCCGAGAGGAGTGGATGTGGTTCTGAAGCTGGATCGGTTAGCTAGTCTAGGAGAGATAAAGGCTGACTTTGGGAGGCTGGAACTCACAATGAAGAGGGGGGACATTATGCATAAGATTATTGGAGATCCTGCTTTAACCAAAGAAGATATGAACTTTGGCGCTATTATGTAAGTTTTGAAGGACGAAGGAGATGGTCTACTTATTCAATATGGAGAGGAACCAGAAATTTTGGCAACCGAGCTTCATAATCCTACTGAAGTTTCGAGGTTTCTAGAGGAATTTTGGGAGTTATTTCAAGACCCTACCCACCTTCCCCCTAATCGAAGACATGATCACACAATACATCTTAAGGAGAGGTTGAAATTACCAATCTCAGGCCATATAAATATCCTAATTATAAAAAACATCAGATAAAAAAGTTTTTTTGGCGATGTTAGAAGTAGGATTAATAAGGCCAAGTATCAACCCTTATTTTAGCCCCATCATTTTAGTCAGCAATAAAGATATAGGGTCGAGGTTTTGTATGGATTATTGAGCCTTGAACAAGATTACCATACCCAATAAATTTCATATCCCTGTCATTGAGAAGTTGTTCGAAGAATTGGGTGGAGCTACTATTTTTACCAAGTTGGAGCTACTATTTTTACTAAGTTGAAGGAGGAGGACATTGAGAAAACAACTTTCAGTACTCATGAAGGGCACTATGAATTCTTAGTGATGTCGTTTGATCTCACAAATGCCTCGTCAAGCTTTCAAGTCCTCATGAATGAAGTGCTTAATCCTTTCTTTAAAAAATTTGCTTTAGTATTCTTTGATGATATATTAGTATACATTGAGCATTTACCACAACATCTTTTACATTTAAGCCAAGTCCTTGAGGTGTTGCAGGCTAACTTTCTAAAAGTTAATAAGAAGAAATGCACTTTTGGGCAGCCTAACGTGGAATATTTAGGGCATATTGCATCTGGAGGAGGGGTAGCAGCTAACTCAAAAAAGGTGGAAGATATGTGTACTTGGCCTAAATCTAAGGATATTAAATGCCTTAGAGTATTTCTTGGGTTAATGAGGTATTATAGAAGATTTGTCAATGACTATGGGAAATTGGCAAAACCTTTAACTAACCTTCTTAAAAAGGATAATTTTCATTGGAGTGAGGAGGTCGAGGTAGCTTTTCAAGGCCTTAAGAAAGCCATGGCATAATTACCTTCTATGGTCGTACCTGATTTTTCCAAGGAATTTGTAGTAGAAACTGATGCCTTAAGCAAACGGTTAGGAGCAGTACTGATGCAAGGAGGCAAACCAATAGCCTTTTGGAGCCAAGGGTTATCCAAAAGAGCACAACTAAAGTTAGTTTATGAGATGGAATTAATGGCATAGTGCAAGCAATTCATAAATAGAGTCATTATTTGTTAGGCAGACATTTTATTATTAGAACTGGTCAAATAAGCCTACAATTCCTCATTGATCAAAGATTATTTAGTGAAGAACAATTCAAGTGGGTTGTCAAGTTAATTGGAATAGACTTTGAAATTCAATATAAACGAGGAATGGAGAATCTGGTGGCTAATGCGTTATCCAGGAAGGGAATGTACGATGCCTTATCCATCCTAGCATCACCACAAGTGGGTAAATGAGACAATGAGGTACAATAAGATCTTATACTGCAACTCATTATTCAGGATTTGATGGTTGATCCTCTTTCACAAGCAGATCATACTTTAGGGGCAGGTTACATTTTCATGTGAAATTAGTTTTACCCAAAACTAATCCTAGAGTTCCCACTATTATAGCTGAGTGCCATGACACTCTTTTAGGTGGCCATTTTGGTGTCTTTCGCACATACAAACGAGTGGCTAGCTCCTTATTTATGGAAGGTATGAGAGGAGAAATTAAGAAGTATGTGCAACAATGTGATATTTGTCAAAGAAAAAAATGTGGCACTCTACCTCTAGGGTGATTGTTACAGCCCCTACCTATTCCTACTCAAGTTTGGAGTGATATTTCCATCAATTTTATTGGAGGACTGCCCAGGACAATAGGGAAAGATACTATATTTCCACCAAGATGAGTCATTTTCAGGCACTCTATGGTATAGAACCTCCTTTGTTGATTAAGGCTAGAACTATCCCTTCTAAAGAGGAAGTTGTGAAGCAACATAATGAGCAACAAACAAATGTTATAAGATTTGAAGCAGAATTTACTTAAAGCTCAAGATCAAATGCGTTCTTATGCTAACAAAAATCGGGGATTGTTGGAGTTTAAGGTTGGGGATTGGGTTTATTTGATACTGTAGCCTTACTATCTTCGTTCCTTGGCCAAGAGACCCAATGAGTTGAAGCAGAATTTGCTTATAAATTATAGTTGTCTGCGCATTCTAGAATTCATCCAGTTTTTCAAGTGTTTTTGTTTCAAAGAGCACTCAAACTGCACCAATAACCTCAATCATTGCCTCCTATGTTGAATGAAGATCATGAGTTGGAAGTGAAACCTGAGGAAATTGTAGATTGGCGAGAATGACACACTGGACAGGTGGAGGTGTTAGTGAAACGACAAAAACTTACTTCTTGCAACAATACTAGGAATTAGTTGTTGATATTCAAGATAATTTCCTTACTTTCCCTTTGAGGACAAGATGGTTATTTTAAGGGTGTATAGATAGAATTAGACCTAAACCTTCTTTTACTATGGTCTATAGGAGGTATTACCAAGGATAAGATAATGAAAAGAGTTAGCCAAACAATATTGGGTTATCTATTTTATCATTATCTATAATAGCTCTGGTTTTTATATTTTATCTAGTTTAGTTTATCTGTTTTTAGGTTTATCTTTCAGGAGTTTGATTGGATTAGTTTATCTATTTTTAGTTATTAGGTTTTAGTTTAAATAGATATGATCGTACCTATATTACTTTCATTTTTTGGGAGAATTAGGATTTTATGGCTAGTTATTGGAGAACAGTTGATAATTCTTCTTAATATCATTCTTCTTTCTCTAATAATATTATATCACAATTTTTAATTTAGAATTCAGTTGATTTCATTAAATATTTGTTTGTGGTTTGGTGAGATCTTTATTATCTTGGTTACCAGTTTTATAACTCATGTGGTAAGATGTTGCCTCAACCCAAAGATATTAACTTCTACAAATAACAAAATCAAACATCTATTACATGAGTAGTTATATGCTCCTATTTGAAAGATGAATCCAAGTTCTCAGGATTTTTTTAGTATTATTACTAAGAGTATCCGATCACCCTATGAATAAAGAACTAATATTTTTCAGGATATATGTCTCTTTCAATAAGTGTTATTTCTAGGAGTCGAACCCTTGATCTTTTAGTCTTTCTGGGGATTTTGTCGAGCCTTATACTACTAGATCAATGTTTTGTTGGTTAAGTTGTGAAGACTTTGATGCATAGTTGATCACATTGTTTGAATCCATTTGCCATTACCTTAAAACAGGAATTGCTATCAAATGTAACTAGTGCTTTAATCAATTTAGAAAGGAAACGGAAAAGAATAAAGAAATTTAAAAAGTTGTATATTACATTAATCTCTTCACTCCAAAGTGCTTCCATATCTGGGTCACTCAGTATCATACTAATTCGTAAGATACCATGTGTGTGAGTGAAGTGAAACTTTTACACCTCTTCTTCCATAGAACTGAAACTTTATCCCTCCTCATTTTCCGTCTCATAGATAAAGTGACTATTTATCCCTGAGGTTACGGGTTCGAGTCGTGAAAGGCTCCCCTTTGCAAGGAATAAAATACTCCAGGGGTATTTAAGCTTTCGGTGACACGCTCAGTATATTCATGAGTCTGGGAGGTCAAATGTCAGAACTGGGGTGTTACATTAAAAAGACGTCTTTTAATGTAACACTCAAGTTCTGACATGCGACCTCTCAGGCCCATGAGTATACTGAGCGTGCCACCCACCAGCTTAAATACTCCCTACAATATTTTATTCCCCACAAAGGGGAGCCTTCCGCGACTCGTACTCGTGACCTCGGGGATAAATAGTCATTTTACCCATGAGTCACTATCATTAAGCAACTGGTATGTGCAGAGGATGCTTAAGGCTTTGATTGAGAGTGTGATTTTGAAGGAGAAGGGAAGAGATGATTTTGAAAAGTCTCCCCCTTGTTTAGAAGTTGGATGATGGAGAGTGGAAGGATTTCGAGGCTCAAACCCTCTAAAAAATTTCATGTGTCTATTTTTAAATTTCCTCAATTTGAGGTTTTTTGGATAAAATGACAAAATACTTAGATATTTTTAGTAATATTATATAATTATGTAGGGAAAAATGCATAAAGTCTCCTTAAACTTTATGTCTTTTGCAAGTAGGTACTATGAACTATTTTTTCTTCCTAATTACTCCTTAAACTTTATCATTTGGTGAAATTGGTCATTATATAAATATATTGTGAAATTACTTGTAGATAACAAGGAAATTGCTGCAGTGAGACTCACAATAATCAGAATATAACAATGCATGTTAGCCAATGTTAATACTCGAACGGAAACGCAATCAAAATATAAAATTGATTGAGAATAAGAAAATAAGTAAATTATAGAGTTAAAAATGATTAATATATTAATATTGTTATATATACAAAAATAAAATAAAATTGATAGTCGAGATTAAAAAGTGCATGAGTTAAACAAAATTATTATTTTTAATTTAACATTATCTTTATGCAGGGACCAATTTCATCAATAGTTAAAGTTTAATGAGTAATTATGAAGAAAAAAAAGTTTGTGATACCTATTTGCAAAAGACATAAAGTTTATGGTGCTTTTATAGAATTTTCCAAATTATATATTATTGTCAACTTCTCATTATTAATTACATTTTAAATGAAAAATAAAAAAAATTCCTATATTTTCATTAGTTTATCTTTCCCATTTAAATTTTAAAGTTCCAAGCAAGGCATATAATTGTCTTCATTTTCTCTTCTCTTTCTTCCATTTCTAACCATTTGATCACTCTCGTTCCCTTTTCCTCATAACTCTCAAACAAAGCCTAAGGCTTTATTTGAGAATATGGTTTTGGAAAGGAATGAAATGTAATGGATGACTTTGGAAAACATCTTCTTGTTTGGGAGTTGGATGAAGGAGAGAAAAAGGTTTTGGAGGATTTCTCAAGTCCTCTAAAGCCCCTCATGTATGTAATTTTATAGTTACTCCAATTTGAGGTTTTTCTAGAGACAAAATGTCAAAATATCTAAATACTTGTAATAAAATTATATAATTATATATTATTGTTCATTTCTCATTATTAATTACATTTTTAAAGAAAAAATAGAAAATATTCTAACATTCTCATTAGTTTACCTCGTTCACATCTAAATTTTATACTCCTAAATAATGGAGAGAATTGTCTTCAATTCCCCTTCCTTCCTCTCCCTTCTTAGTCATTTGATCTGTCTCCTTCCTTTTCCCTCATAACTTCCAAATATAGCTTAAGACTTTGTTTGAGAGTGTGATTTTGGAGGGAGGGGAATGGATGACTTTGGATAGTCTCTCTATTGTTTGTGAGTTGGATAAAGGAGAGAGAAAAGTTTTGGAGGGTTTCTCAAACTTTCTAAGACCTTCAATGTTTCTATTTTAAAAGTTCCTCAATTTGAGTTTTTTTGAGATAAAATGTCAAAATACCTAGATATTTTTTGTAATATTATATAATTGTAATTATATATTATTGTTCATTTTTCATTTTTAATTATATTTTTAAAGGAAAAATAAAAAATATTCTTACATTATCATTAGTTTACTCTCTTCATCTGAATTTCATACTCCCAAGCAATGAAGAGGATTGCATTTCTTTTCCTTTCCCTTCCTCCCAAACAAAGCCTAAAGATCTATTCAAAAAGATGTGATGATCCCTCGAACAGATTGAATAGCTCCATGCAGAGGCGGATGATTATAGGGGCAGGTGGGGGCTGCTGCCCCCCTGAATTTTTGCACACAAGAACATATTTGTTGTTCCACAAAATATGTCAATCCATGTGATACTTGAAAAATACTTAATTATTAAACTTTTAAATTATAAAATACATTTTCTCAACCAATCATAACAAGTGACACATAGATTAATACATTTTTTTGAAACAACACGTACACTCACTTACCTACTCCCAAACATATTTTTATGAAGTAAATCATTGAAGCTCACATTCCTTTAATTTCTACCTTGATAAATAAATGTAGTCTAACTTGTTTGTCATTCTAAAAATTATACATAAATGGATCTAATTATTTTACATATGTAGATGATGATGTTGCTTATAATATATGACTTCATTTGAGTTCGAAAATACTTTACACATAATGAAAGAGATTATGTATGTATTGATAATATATATCATAAAAATTCATTTAATATTAATAATATATGTATTTTTAGGTAGGAAAATAGAAGATGAATTTATTGCATACAACATAGTGATTAATATTGAAAAGGAAATAAATAAATTTTTTACCACATGTGCAATTAATTAACGTGTAATTAAATATTATTGCCCCTCCAAACGTTTAAGTTAAGATCCGCCACTGGCTCCATGTAGAACTAATTTAGGTGCAGAATCTAGCGAGAATAAAACATGAAAACATACAAAGTAAATATAGGCATAAGTTAGTCTTCGGGTTGTCACTAATGGTTTAAGAATGTATCCTTTTATAGCAAAAGTGAGAGATTTTGGTAAATGGTTAAACTAATAAAGGTGATACAATTAGCAACTACTACCGTGATGAGAATGATGCTCTGGAAAGTGGTAGCATAACTTACAACTTGATTGTGCTAAGAATGAGGTTTTGGAAGGTGGTATCAATAATGATAATGGTGGTAAAAACAATGTTCAATGATGAAAATAAAGCATATGGAAAATGCTTAGCCAAAATGTGACTTTTAAACTTTAGAAATACATTGAAAATACAACAATCCCCTAGACCCCTACATAAGTTTAGAAGATAAATAGTTTGGAAAATGTCTAGGAAACATTAGAGTATATATAAGGCATAGTTGTTGGTGGCTTATGGACTACGTAACGTACACAGAATTGTGGATCAAGCTCTATGAACAAAAACACAGTTGTAACGCCCCACTCCACACTCATATAGGTGATTTTCATGAGGTGTATATTGTAATTAATACACCATCAATGAGGGCTACCAAAAAATTAAAATCTTAAAAGTTCAACTCTAAATAAATGTAGTCTAGCACCTTCACACTATAAGAATGGATAAATAAATAATTCTAGTGGAACTAACTCGTTGCCTTCAATACGAGGATACCTATGGAAAACTAAAAACAATATTCATGGACTCATTACCTATATGAACCTTATCTTGGGAAATCATAGGAATAATAACCAAAACATAAAAAGAATCACATGAAGGAAGGAATTGTGAGATTCTATTTTAAAGTTTCCTAAAATAAATAAAAAGAATAAGGATTACCTATTTGTTGTTACTGAACTAACAAAGCAGTTAAAACATCGTTTATGTAATCCACATGAGCGATCCCAGTAGAAAACCTGTGTGGCTCCATGTGCAAGTAGAGCCAAGGGTCTAAGTGAATTCTATTTCTATTTTTTATGCATAATGTTTGAGTATATATCATACTCTATTTATAAGCACATGAGGGAAGCATTCTCAAGGCAGCTAACCTTAATTCACATTATTGCTCGAAGTTTGACTCATCAAATAAACTTTGGTCAATAAAGTAATATAACAATATCTAGGTTAATTCTATGCATGTGACCCTACAAACATCCTTTGCATATTAAGACTACAACAATTAAATATAAATAATATTAAGTTACTGGTGCATAATTCAATAATCTCACACTTTGCTTCAGGTTAATCAAGTATATCTAAAATCACATATAGTAAGAGGTGTCTATCAATATATCACATGAACTGAATATCAAGAATGCATTTATTTTGACATAATATACATTATGACAATTGTATCATATATAACTAATCTATTTGTCCAATATCTAATTGAACTCAAGGAGTGAACATATCATCCTTGTATATCCAATTTATATTCCTTGATATCTAATACTACTTTTAAGAAATAAATATCTCATATTTACCATTTTTGAGTATGACCATACGTTTCAAAGTCTTACTCTATCAAATAGCTTGTAGATATTTACTCCATTTACATAGGAGGGACAAATCTTATTTACATTACTCATATTCCTCCACATGATTCATGATATACCCTTTATAATCACCATATTATATTTAATATTTAATGACATTAAAATATAGAACTACTCATGTAAGAATAGTAGGGACTTTAGGTCAAAGGACTACATATATCATTATCAATTTGAGAGTTGTCTATGATACTCACGCAACAATCTATGCAACTTTTTCAAGGTCGATTAGTCCAACACATCATTACTCTTATGGTGTATCCACTATAGACTTAACATCACGTGTCTAGGATAAGTAACATTTAGATTATCAATCATTCACATACTAATCTTAATATTGTCTACATATTAATAATTACTAGGGACAACAATTAAGAATATTATTTTATGGGATCTCACTATCATGTCTATTATTATTCTATTTAATGGATATTAATATTATTTATAGAAATATTAAACTGAAATGTCTTATTTATTAATAATAAGAAGATGATACATAATATGTTAGGAACATATATAGTCATAGAATGTAATATATGTATGCTAATAGTATAAAGATCTATACATAATCGATACATTATTCACTATTTATTTGTATTACTTTTATTTAAAAAGTCAATAATGATAAAAATGAATGGTGGATGGTACAATTACGATGTAAAAAACTTATTAGCTATCACTATATACATCTTTTTTCTCATAGTCATAATCTCACACTAATGCTAAAGGGAATCGGGTATATTGCCTATTACATTAATTAGTATCATCATCCTGCTTCTATTATAGAATAAGAAAAGGAGAAAATAAAGAGATAATGAACAACACACCGACTCTAACCATGTCAAATGAGTAGGATATGTTCGAGGGAAAGTGAAAGAAAGAAGAATAAATAAAGAAAGAAAGAAAGAAAGAAAGAAAGAAAGAAAGAGATTGAATGTATACCGTTGAAAGTTGTGTGTATATCACTTGCATTACAAACAACAAAGAGGGCATTCTATTTATAGACTATAACAACTAAGAGTTTTCTATTTATAGTCTAACCAACTATATTTTGAATTACATTTCTATCATTCCCCTTTAATTCCAAATCTCTCAAACTCACAACATTTATTTCTCCCTTTAGCTTATTGAATCTGTCTGCCTTTAGTGTTTTTGTAAAGATATCCGCAAGTTGTTCTTTAGTTGGGCAGTGTTCCATTTCAAGCTTCCCTTTGTTCACTTGATCACGAAGAAAGTGGAACTTTGTTTCTATGTTCTTCCTTCTCCCATGTGACACCGGATTTCTTGCGAGATCTATGGCAAATTTGTTATCTACCAACAACATCACTGAAATATTATCGAATATCTTCCATTCTTCTAACGGGTCTGAAACCCAAGCTGCATGACATGCAGCTATATACTTACCCTCACACGTCGAAAGAACAACCACCTTTTTCCTCATAGAACACCAAGAGATTGGGGCACTTGATAGCAAGAAAATGTAGCCCATTGTTCTTTTCCTTTCAACCTTGTCTTCACACCAGTCTGAATCAAAATATGCTACAAGGTGTAGATTATTTTGTGCTTCTAGAATTGGAAATAATAAGCCAAAATCAAGAGTTTTCTTCAAGTATCTTAGAACACGTTTGGTTGTATTCATGTGTGATTGTCTTGGATCACTCATAAATCAACTAATTAGACTCACTCCATAGCTAATCTCAGGTCTGCTATTGCACAAAAATCTGAGACATCCAACCAGTTGCATGTATTGAGTACCATTGACTTTTGCTTCATGCTGACAACAATCAATCTTCAAGTTACTTTCTACTGGAGTATATGCAATGTTACAAGCCTCCATCTAAAATATTTCCAGAAGTTTAGTGATGTAGTTCCACTAGTGCATCACAATTCCAACATTGGTTTCTACAAATTCCATACCAAAAAAGAATGAGAGTTTTCCCATGTCTGTCATTTCAAATTTTCCTTTCAAACTTTGCTTCACGGCCTCAATTTTATTGTCATTATTTCTAGTTATTAGTAAGTCATCGACATATAAGCACAACAAGACTACACTGTTGTTTATAGTGGATTTCACATACACCCCATCTCAAATGTACACTTGTTGAAGCCAAGTTGTAGCAGAAAGGAATTTATCCTTCTATTCCAAGCTCTAGGGGCTTGTTTTAAGTCATAGAGTGCCTTTTGAAGTTTGAATACTTCACTTTCTCTACCTTTGAGCTCAAATCTTGGTGGTTGTTTAACATATATTTCTTGATCTGGTAGGCCATTTAGAAAAGCAGATTTCACATCAAATTACCACCAATGTCATTGTCTGCTACATGCAATTGCCATAATCATCCTAATTGTCTCAATCCTTGCAAGTGGAGCAAATACATCTGAATGATCTAGTCCTGATCTTTGCATAAAGCCTTTGGCAGCTGGTCTAGCTTTGTGTTTGGATATTGAACCATCAGGCTTTAGCTTTACTTTAAACACTCATTTCACTGGTATGGCAGTTTTGTTTGGTGGCAGGATCATGAGTTCCCAGATCTTATTTCTTTCAATGGCCTACAGTTCCTCTATCATAGTTTTTCTCCATACAGAACATTCAATGGCTTTTGAGAAAGCAATATTTATGTGTCAGCAAATAGTGTCATATGTTGTACCAAATTCCCATCATCATTTACTACATCATCTGGTATCATTTCATTGTCTCTCATTCTTGATGGCATGCTTCTATGTCTAGATGATATTTCTATATTGAATGTGTTTTGAGTCTCAATTGTGGTAGTATGCTCATCTACTTGATCCTCTGAGTCTTTCCATTCTAGACTCAACTCTATCATCTTCTGTCAATTTTGGTGTCATTCTAATCATTGATTTCATCAAATACCACATCTATACTATAGATGATGTTTTTACTGGTTGGACTATATAGTCTATAGCTACTAGTTGATGTGTAGCCAACAAACATTATTGCTTCACTCTTATTGTCTAATTTATTCCTCCTTTGATCTGGTACATGTGCATATCATAAGGATCCAAACACTCTAAAGTGTTTAATAGAAGGTTTCCTTCCACTCCAAACCTCCTCAGGGACTTGCAGATCTAACCTTTGAGTTGGACTTCTCTTCAGAACATAAACATAAGTTGTAGCAGCCTCTCCCCAAAAATTATGAGTCAACTTCTTGCCTTTGATCATGCTCCTCGCCATATTTAGTATTGTCCTATTTCTTCTCTAAGCAATTCCATTATGTTGAGGAGTATAAGGTGTTGTAATCTCATGTACAATCCCTTGACTTTTGCAATAACTTTCCATTTTAGTTGAGCAAAACTTCCACCTCCATCAGTTCTAAGGACTTTAATACATCTACTTCATTGCTTTTCTGCTAGATTCTTGAAGGCTTGGAACATTGTGAATACTTCACTCTTATGTTTGATCAAGTATATCCAAATATTCATGTTGTATTCATCAACAAAGGACACAAAGTATCTATGTCCCCCTAGAGAGCATGTTTCAAAAGGTCCACATACATCTTAGTAGACTACATGTAGCAAATCCATTGATCTGTGATGTGTGTAATTAGTGAAGGGTATCCTTGGTTGCTTGCTTATCAAGCAATTTTCACATAGGAATCTTTATTTCAGGTAATCCTAAGACTAACTCTTTAGCATGTAGAAGACTGGTATCTCTAAAGTTTAGGTGTCCAAACCTTAAATGCCAAAGCCAGGAGCTGTTGTGACTCATTTCAGCTGCCATACATTGAGATTCTAGTGCTAACACATTAATCTGAAATGTTCTGTTATCTGCAAGAGGTTCCTTCAATATTTTTCTAGTGTGAGCATCAAATACTTCAATGTGACCTTTATTCATCTACATTGTGATTCCTTTTTCCAATAGTTGTCCCATGCTTATTAGGTTGCTCCTCATTCCTGGCACATATAATACTTCTATGATCTTGGCAAATATGCCATTTCTGCCTTTAATCATAAGATCACCAACACCTTCAGCTTTGATTGTTATGTCATCTGCAAACTGAATTTTACTCTTCTTTGTTGCATCAAGATTGATTAGCCATTCTATATGACCAGTCATATGGTCTGAACATCCTGAATCCAAATACCATATCCCTACATTACTGGTCTCAATATTAGTTGTCATCATCAACAGAAGAGTGTCATCTTCAGATTCACTACTTTCCTTTACCAAGTTAGCTTCATTATGTTGTCTCTCCCTTGAGTTTCCATGGCCTGGTGCTTGGCATTCTGCTGAAAAATGACCAATTTTATTATAGTTGAAGCATTTAATTATTTTCATGTCTATTCTCTTCTTGGTTCATCTCCAATTTGAGCCTCCCCTTCTAGTTGATGAATCTGGTTGAGTATTATTACTCCTTACATGTTCATATGAGTTTGCAGGTGCATGATTAAAGTTTGCAAATCCTATGTCAATATCTTTGTTCTTACTTCGATTTCTTGGTCCACCTCTCTAATGATAACCTCCCCTCCTTGTTGTTTGAGCCTGTAAGGCTTGATCTATAAGCTTCTCATTGGATCTTTCCGATGTTCTTTGTTCATGAACCTCCAAAGAGCCTTGAAGTTGATCAATCTTCAAATCTTCCATTTTCTTTGACTCTTCTATGGCAACCACAATGTGATCAAACTGAGGTGTCAAGGTTCTAAGAATTTTTCTCAAAAATGGTTTGATCAGTCATTGTTTCCTCAAGTGCCTTCATTGCATTCGTTAGGCTCACCACACGATTAAAGAAATATCCAATTTTCTCTGAGTTCTCCATCTGTATCAACTCATATTGATGCCTCATAGTCTGCAATTTCACTTTCTTTAATAGCTCGACTCCTTCATTGCATTGTTCTGAGATCTTCCAAGCTTCATGAGAATTTGTAGCATCTGCAATCTTCTCAAAGTAGGCATTATCCACACACTGTTGGATCAGAAATAATGCTTTACAATCCATCTTCTTGTTCACTTTAAACTCTGTCTTTTCTTCATCAGTGGATTCATTATCTATTATTGCAAATCCACTTTCCACTATCTCCATGACTTCTTGATATCCAAAGATAACTCTCATCTGGGCGCTCTAGCGATTCCAGTTCTTGCCATCCAGTATAGAAAGGTGCGTAGGGAAGGTAGTAGAGTTTTGACCCAAGTTTATCATTTTTCTCTATGGATCTAACTTGCTCTTGATACCAATTTGTTAGAGGGAAAGTGAAAGAAACAAGAATAAAGAAAGAAAGAAAGAGATGGAATGTATATTGGAGAAAGTTGTGTGTGTATCACTTGCATTACAAACAACAAAGAGTGCTTTCTATTTATAGACTATAACAACTAATAGCTTTCAATTTATAGTGTAACCAACTATATTTTGAATTACATTTCTATCAGGATAAGATGCAATTTTTATAATTAAAATTATAACTAGTCAACAAAAGAACATATTATGCATATTAGTATGTAAAATTCGCTACTAGAAAATTTAAATAATATTTAAGAATTAAAATTTTGAATAATATTTAATGCTAGACAATGAGGAAATGTTATTTTATACAAAGCTTTGAATATGGTTTTTAGATAATGTTTTTTAAAAATGTAATAAATAGTGTGCATCTCCTATGTTTCGTGTCAATCCAATAGCTAATGGGACTTAGCTTCTTCAAGTGTTCTCCATGCTTATAAAATCTCCACTAATGATTGGAATCGTTCTGTACATTAAATGCATTGTATTTGTAGATCTTCAACTACTAAGAGAGATCTAGAAATGGCAACGAGGTGAGTCGGAGTCGGGTTTGTGCATACCCAACCCTGAACCCGAAATTCAGAACCCGGATCCGGACTAAAACCCGAACTTAGTGAGGTTGAAAACAATAATATCATCCCGATCCTGTCAGATTTCTGGTAACCCGAACCCGACGATAACTCGCCAAATCATGATGGCCAAATATTTAACCACACGTTGCCATATACCTAAATTTTTTACCTCTGAATCATATGCTACTAGTTCAAATATATGTTGATTATATAATCTTCGGATCTACTAATGACATTAGTTGTAAAGAATTTTCTGAGATGATGCAGGGTGAATTTGAGATGTCGATGATGGGTGGGCTGACCTTCTTTCTTGGACTACAAATCAAACAAATAGAAAGTGGCATCTTCATTCATCAATCGAAATATTGCAAGGAGTTACTGAAGATGTTCGTCATGGAAAAGTGTAAAGAGGCTTCAACACCTATGGTGTCCACACGCTATCTAGACAAATATGAAAAGGGAAAAGCAATCGAGGTATCCAAGTATCGTGGGATTATCGGCTCATTATTGTATTTTACTGCGAGTCGCCTCGATATTATGTTTAGTGTTTGTATGTGTGCTAGATTTCAAGATTTGCCTAAAGATACACATTATACTGCTGTAAAAAACATCATGAGATATTTAAAAGGAAAAACTAATATGGGATTATGGTATCCTAGGGATGCCTCATTATTCATGGTAGGGTATTCCGATTTTGCGGGATGTTAGTCGGATCAAAGAGCACTACTGGGACTTGTCACTTATTGGACATTTCCTTAGTTGCATGGCACAGCAAAAAGCAAGTGTGGGTTGCTTTGTCCACCGCCAAAGTGGAATACATTGTCACTGGTGCGTGTTGTACTCAAATCCTTTTGATGAAGTAGCAACTTAAGGACTTTGGACTTAACCTAGAAAAGATTTCTATAAAATGTGATAATACAAGTGTCATAAACATATCCGAGAATCCCATTTTGCATTCTAGAACCAAGCATATTGAAATTAGACATCATTTCTTATGTGACCATGTACAAAAAGGTGATTGTGTGCTTGAATTTGTTGAAACTACTAAACAATTGGCTGGTATTATCACCAAGCCTCTCTCACGAGATACTTTCTATGTTCTTCGAAGAGAACTTGGAATCCTTGATGAAAATTATCTTGATTAAAATCGTCTAAAATTTTATTATGTGCTTCACATGATTAATGTCTTATATGCTTCAAAATGTATATTTGTTGTGAATGCATTATATTCCTATTATGACTCTTGATCATGTATGATAAGCGAAAAGTGTATATGTGTTTGAGTAAAAATTGCTTCATATATGTTAGAAATCTATGCATGTTTTTAAAACCCAAAAACCTCTTGATTCTACAAATCTGATGTCATTTAATCGATTAACTATATTTCTTAATAGATTAAAATGAGTTCCAATAGCAAACATTTCATTTTTCACTAAATTTAATCGATTAAGATTCATTTTAATCGATTAAATGCAGCTCTTAATCGATTAACGGCAGTAGATAAATTAGAATCAGTAGCGTTTTTGGCATTTTTTCAAACCCTCTCTTCCCCCTTTTCTCTGAAAATCTCAAATGAAACAGAAAAATTCGAAATCTTAGCTTAAAAAAAGAATTACACCTCACCCTTACCTATTATGCACCTCAATTCATCCAATCCTTTTCTCAAATTTCCCAAGAAACCCCATTCCCAATTCCAAACCCTAAGCTTTAGGTTCTCTCCTTTATCCTTCTTCTCCTCTCGTTACTCACGGTTTTCTATCTACAATGGAAAGAGGACATTTGAAGAGGTTCAAGACAATTGCTCAACGCACTCGTAGGCCTCCTACTGCTTCATCTTCAAATCCGAACGTGAGGCATGACCGTGGAGATTTCTACTACTCACTCATACTTCAGGAGACCCGGTTGTCCAAGTTTCAGGAAAGGAACAAAATTTTGAGTTTCTGCAAGATATGTAAGCTCAGGGAGCTGTGATGTTTTTGGAACTAACGGGTAATCTGTACCCCGCTTTGATTAGGGAATTTTACGCCAACTTTCTTTATAAGGATGGCAGATATTGGTCTATGATTTTGGGAAATCTATTTGAGATGGATAATTATATTTTTATAAATATGGATGGCTTATCCACTACTGGTGTTAGCCTAGGTGATTGTGAATGGCTTAAGGATTTTTACGTTGCTGAGTTTTACAAATCATGTCTAATAGATCCCCATCTGTATGTCCAGGGAAAATTAACAAAAGCTGATTCATTATCGGTAGAGAATAGATTGCTTCACTATCTGATTGCATATATTTTAGTTTAGAGAAACACTAATCATGCACAAACAACTATTACTGATTAGAAATTCATGTATGGTGTTAAGGAGAATATAATGGTGAATTGGCCTGAGGAAATCTTGAAGGTCATGTATAATGTCTCTACATCACAATCCAAGTTGATACCCTACAATATCTTCATATCGAGAATTATTGACTATCTGCATATTGACATATCTGACACCATCGTCACAAAGACTTCTGATAAGGATCACCTTGTTGGTGAAAGCCTTATCCACAAGATGGGTATCTACAAGTATGGAAGTACTTGACCATATCAGGAGGATTACACTACCGTGGATTTCGATCTATCTGATGATGAGGATCAGGCTGGTACAGATCTGCCTAATGTAGAAACTCAGGGGGAGCCATCTGGAATTGCGCCGCAGGAACCATCCTTTGGATTAGCTTAGTTGGATGCCATGGAGCAAAGGTTGAATAACAAAATGGATTTACACTTTCAGTCTTCGAAGGACTCCTACCATACTGATTTGGAACAATTTGAGGAGCGTCAGGTTGCCTACATCGATAACCATTATCAGGCTATGAAGAGGTTTGTTCATAACACTATTGAGGCACATAATGAGAAGTTTTGTGCTGAATTTGAGAAGCTGAGATTCCTCATCTGGGGTGATAGTAGTCTAACTGTACCTAATGATAGAGATCCTCCTTCACATCCCTAGATTAGAAGTCCATAGACCTTAGATTGCCTTAGGTTTAATTTGCTTACATAACATTCATATCTATGTCAAATATAGCATGAATACATGTTTAATGGTCCTTGATCATGTTTGGTTATATGTATCTCTTATGTTTGATTGAGCCTGTTGTTTGAATGCTATAATATAAATTCTTGACCATTCCATGCTTGATTAGTTCATGTATAACCTTTCATGCCCTTAAATCTGTCATATTGATGTATTCTGTTGTTTTAATCGATTAAATGCTAATCAATGTGTGCACGTGTTCAATTCTTTCATCAACTGGTTGATTGATTATATTCCCAATATTAATTTGATTAATTATAATTTGAGTTCACTTCATATCTCTTCTTACTTTTGACCAAAATTTCATGTAGTTTATCTTTTTGCTAATGTCAAAAGGGGAGAAAGGTTGTTTTGTTGTTTGATGTATGCAGGTTGTAAAATAAAATTCAGCTTCCGTTGTCTAGCTATGCGCTTTAACTTTGAAATCAACAACCATGCATTCTATGACCATCTTCAAGCTATGCATCAAAACAAAATTTGGTGTTGAGTTTGTCATCATCAAAAGGGGGAGATTGAAAGCGCAAAGTGTCAAGATAGCACTTAGCTTGCCTATGTTTTGATGAAGACAAAGGAATTGGTGAAAGCTTAAAGATAACCCAACAAATCAACATGCCAAAGATTCAAGAGCTTCATGTCTAAACTAGAGTCTTAGATATGTGTCTTAGTTATGGAGACTAGGTTAGGTAAACCTAGATGCAAATGTCACAAGTTCTAAAAACTATATCATTTACATGAGACATGTCATCTAGCTTATTATATGTTCATGCATTAATCATACATGTTATTTGTGTATATTAGGCATAACATAATGGTAAAACATGTATAATTGATAAGCATAAAATATTGGTAGTTTACCATTTAATATCTTAATTGCAAATATGATAGTTAATCGATTAAGTAAGGCTTTAATCGATTAACGTGAAAATAGTTTCAATCAGTTTCAACAGATAACTAAAAAACAGAATTCAGTTATTCTAAATAGCTCGTTAATCGATTAGCAGGACACTTAATCAATTAACTGGGCATAAAATAGCTTTTCTATATAAAATAGCTTTTCATTGTATGTCATATAGGCAAAGAGAATTGCATGTGAGAATAGTGAGAGATAGTTGTTAGAATTTCTGACAATTTGTGGGTCACAAATAAAATTCTATAATTGTGTTATGACCATTATTTAATTAGCCAAATATAAAATGATCTTCGGTAATTAATTTGGTGGCTAAGGGCATATGTGTCATGAAATATTATAAGTGTAGATACCTCCAGACAATCTCTAATTTAATGAAGGGACTGAATTAGAATTATTGCAACTTGTAACCGCTAAGGTTACTTTTATGGGTTATGGTCCCCATTTGTAGAGCAACGGGTTTTAAGTTAAGTGACTGGAGAGAATAAAGGGAATTCATATATGGAGTTGTCCATAAGGGGTTACAACATCATCACAAAACCATAAGGCAAACACTCCCTATCAAATTCACACTCTCCTTGGCTTTCTAATTCCCCTCTACAGAAGCAAAAGGAAGACCATCAGGCTCTAACATCTGGAAGATCATCACACCCACATACCTTTGAGATTCCAAATGGCTAATCAAGGTATGTTCTTCTTGTTCACCATGAAATCAATTGGGGTTTCTTCGGTCTAGATCATGGTTATTCCATTTGGATTTATGTATGGGCATAAACATTGTGTTATACGAACAAAGCCATGATCGTTAGGGTTTCTGCATTCAATTTAAGGATTATAGATGGAAAATTTCCATCTATTGGTATCAGAGCCACCCTAATTTGATTCATGTGTGAAATTAGGTTTCTTCTTTTTCTTCCCCAAAATCTGAATTAATTTAGGGTTTTGGTGTTTATATTTATGCCATGGATCGATTAGGATAGAAATTGATTGTTTTCCATGTATATAAATAAAGATTCGAAATGAATCAATGTTTTTTCTGATGTTTTTCTTGAATTTTTGGGTGGTTTTTCGGAAAAGAACGATGCAAAAATCGCCCTGTTCGTTTTCTGCCGAGAGCTAAACAGAAGCATTGGCTTCTATTGTGCTCAAGCGAGAGTGTCTCACCCAAGCGAGAGCTAAACATAAGCATTGGCTACTATTGCGCTCAAGCAGGAGTACGCTCGCCCAAGTAAGAACTGGACATAAGCTTTGTCTTCTATTGAGCCCAAGCGAGAGTAACTCACCCAAGCGAAAGTACCTCGCCCAAGCGAGAGTACAATAAGATTTATGGGGCTTTGGTATCTTTGTGCATTGACTTTAAGTGTTATTTGGTTATCTATTAAGTTGTTTGTTATTTCAAATGAGCCAATTGAAGTGAAATGTTGCCAAAGGAAAGTTGATATTTGGCTGAAGATCATACACACCTGTGATGATAAACATGTTATAATTCTAAATTTTATTTTTTATCCATGTGACTAATGAATCAATCCAAAGAGGGATTCGTCAGTTGAAATGCCTTATTATAAATGTTTGATCATTACAACAAGAGTACCACTTGTAGTTAATATCACTGTCCAAAGACTTGATATTAATGGAGCACAAGGTATCTTGATTTGGACATACCATTATTTAAAGCACATTGACAATTTTAAGTTGTGAGCATAATTTAATATTTTGTCTTTTGTTCTGTTCAGCTACATCAATTGCTTCTATAACTGCATATTTAAATTCCATTCCGGTCCTTAATGGAGAAAGTTTTAAGGACTGGAAAGAGAACATGGAAATTGTTCTTGGCTGCAAGGATCTAGACTATGCATTAAGGGTAGAGCAACCTCCTTCTCATTCGGAATTCAATGCCTCTGAAGAGAGGAATGATTATGAGAAGTGGGATCGCTCTAATCGCATGAGTCTAATGATTATTAAGCGCGTCATTCCAGAGGTCTTTAGGGGTACTATCTCAGATGAGATAAACACTGCCAATGTTTTCCTTGTTGAGATTGAAAACGCTTTGCAAAGAGCGATAAGGCAGAAACAAGTACTCTGTTACAGAACTTGATTTCCATGAGGTATCAAGGAAAGGGAAGCCTAAGGGAATACATTATGGGAATGTCCAATATTGCTTCAAAACATAAGGCCCTTAAGCTTTAGATGTCGGAAGACTTACACATACATTTGGTCTTACTTTCCCTTCCTGCAAAATTCAGTCAGTTTAAGATTTCTTATAACTGTCAAATGGAGAAATGGACTCTAAATGAGCTCATTTTATTTTGTGTGCAAGAAGAGAAAGACTGAAGCGAGAAAGGACTGAAAGTGCTCATTATGTTAGTACTTCTAAGGACAAAGGCAAAAGGAAAATCACTTCAGAGCCCAAGAATGAAGCTGCTAAGAGTCCAGTGCAAAAGAAGTAGAAGCAGGATGATGTCTGTTACTTTTGCAAAGGAAATGGACATCAAAAGAATAAATGTGTAAAGTATCAAGCCTGGCATGCTAAGAAAGGTACATTTCTTACTTTGGTCTGTTCTGAGGTCAATTTAACTTCAGTACCTGGAAACACTTGGTGGTTAGACTCCGGTTGAACTTGGTGTTTCAATACAGGGTTGCCTGAGCTACTGAAAGATACATCTACGTTGGCGATGGAGAGTCGGTAGAAGTGGAAGCTATAGGGCATTTTAGATTGTTATTATGTACTGGTTTTCATTTGGATTTGAAAGACACTTTTGTTGTACCGTCATTTAGACGGAATTTAATTTCTTTTTCTTATTTGGACAAATTTAGTTATTGTTGTTCATTTGGAAACAATTCGGTTCAATTGTCTTTAAATTCAAATGTTGTTGGAATTGATTCGCTTATGTTAAATGACAATCTTTATATGCTGAATACTTTAACTGATTATAGTGAAACCCTAAATGTGGAATCATGTGGTACTAAGCGTAATATTGAAAATAATAATTCAGGTGCATTATGGCACAAGCGCCTAGGTCACATTTTTGAAAAGAGAATTGAGCGTCTTGTGTTAGATGGAATTGTGGATTCCATTGACTTCACAAACCTTAGTGTTTACGTCAAATGCATAAAAGGAAAATAGATCAAACAATCGAAATCTGGTGCATATAGAGCTTCGAACATCTTAGAATTGATACATACGGATATTTGTGGACCATTCCCTACGGCTTCCTGGAATGGTCAACAGTATTTCATATCATTCATAGATGATTATTCTCATTATGCATACATTTTTCTTATTCATGAAAAGTCCCAATCATTGGACGTGTTCAAAACTTTTAAGGCTGAAGTTGAAAATCAACTTAGCAAAAGGATTAAGGGCGTCAGATCTGACCGTGGTGGTGAACACTACGGTAGATATGACAGTTTAGGTGAACAACGTCAAGGGACTTTTGCCAAATACCTAGAGGAATATGGTATAGTACCACAGTACACCATGCCAGGATCGCCTATCATGAATAGTGTGTCTGAAAGACGAAAATGGACTCTTAAGGATATGGTGAGAAGTATGATTTGTCACTCTACCTTACCAGAGTCACTCTGGGGAGAGGCACTTAAGACAGCAGCTTATATTCTTAATAGGGTACCAACTAAGGCAAC
>NC_032009.1:15810062-15823146 GCF_001865875.1 Lupinus angustifolius | reverse complement strand
TTGAGACGGGTACAGTCACGTTCTTTGAGAATATTGAGTTTGAGGGGGAAGATAAGGTTAAAAACTTTGTCTTAGAGGAAGAATCCATATCAATTTCAGATGCAATTCATATGGTTGCTTTTGATTAAGCAAATTTGGAACCTCTTCAAGACATGGCTGATGATGCTTTTCCTATTCAAGATGAGTTGGTAATTCATGAAGGACAAACTCAAAACCCTCAAGAAAATGGACAAGAGTTGCAAGAGCCAATAGCTTTGCATAAATCCACTAGAGAAAGGAGAAATTCAATTCCATATGACTACATTTGATTTATCCTGGAACATGAGGGTGATGGCTTAATGGATAATGATCCATTAAACGTTCATGAAGCCATCCAAAGTTCAAAATCGGAAAAGTGGATTGAAGCAATGAAAGAGGAGTATAAATCCATGCAAGACAATAAAGTTTGGGAACTTTTCCCATTACCAGAAGGTAAGAAACCCATTGGTTGCAAATGGATTTTTAAGACCAAGCGGGGTTCTAATGGTAATGTGGAGATGTATAAGATGCGTCTTGTAGCTAAGGATTTTACTCAGAAGGAAGGGATTGACTATAAAGAGACTTTCTCTCCAGTTTCAACGAAAGACTCTCTTAGGATAATCATGGCTCTCGTAGCACATTATGATTTGGAGCTTCATCAGATGGATGTCAAAACAGCTTTTCTAAATGGAAACATTAATGAAAAGATTTATATGGTGCAACCAGAACACTTTGTAACGGGAGACCGAAAGAATATGGTTTGCAAATTGACAAAATCCATCTATGGGCTAAAACAGGCGTCTCGTCAATGGTACCACAAATTTCATGAGGTGATTCTCTCTTTTGGTTTTGAGATGAATTCAGTTGAAGATTGTGTCCAAGTTCAGTGGGAGCAAGTATACTTTCTTGCTCTTGTATGTAAATGACATATTGCTTGCCACTAATGATGTGGGTACCTTGTTAGAAACCAAGACATTTCTATCCAGTAATTTTGAAATGAAGGATCTTGGTGAAGCTTCATTTGTATTAGGAATCCAGATACACCGAGACAGATCTCGGGGTATTCTTGGATTATCACAAAAGAGCTATATAAAAGACCTATATAGAAAAGGTACTTAAAAGATATAGCATGCAGGATTGTAAAGCAATGGATACTCTAGTTGCTAAGGGAGACAAATTTAGTCTCAATCAGTGCCCTAAAGGAAATCTGGAAATTCAGGAAATGCAAAAGATCCCTTATGCATCAGCTGTAGGGAGTCTTATGCATGCTCAAGTATGTACGCGTCCGGATATAGCGTTCATAGTTGGGGTTTTAGGCAGATATATGAGTAATCCAGGAACAGACCATTGGAAAGCAGCCAAGAGGGTCATGAGGTACTTAAGGGGAACAAAAGACTATATGCTAACATATAGGAGATCAGACCAATTAGAGATCGTTGGGTATTCTGACTCCGATTTTGCGGGATGCCAAGATAGTAGACGATCTACTTCGGGCTATTGTTGGCTGGTGGTGCAATTTCTTCATGCTCTGCCAAGCAAACTCTTGTGGCTTCATCCACCATGGCAATATATAGCATGTTATGAGGCATCACATCAGTCATCATGGCTGAGAAATTTTGTCACGAAGCTGCAAATTGTGGAAAGAATTGAAAGACCACTAAAGTTATATTGTGACAATAAATTAGCTGTGTTGTTCTCCAACAACAATAGGAGTTCAGCAAAGTCGAAACTCATCGACATTAAGTTCCTAGTTGTTAAGGAGAAAGTACAAAGTGGACAGCTTTCCATAGAACACTTAGGCACTAACTCCATGATTGCGGATCCTCTTACAAAAGCTATCACACCCAAGGTCTTTCATGAGCATACTGCTCACATGAGTGTTCTGCAATGTGAGGATTTTTTGGTTTAGTGGTAGTTAGATTGTGCACGCCTTTATTATGTTTTATGTAATTTCAGTATTATGTATGGATACTTTGTATTCAAACTTCGGTTGATTAATCATTTAGTTTGGTATTCTGTCTTTATACTTTGTACAATAAGGTTTTATGTTATTATTAAGGATCTCACTAAAATTAAGTAGGACTAGTTGAAAATTGACATGTACAGATTATATTCATGTGATTTTCATGCTACACATTTCATGTTGAATCTATGTCATTTAGTTGTGTCAATGTTAGTGATCATTGTGGTGATCATTGTTGAATTAGTCATGATTGATATAGCGAAATTCACTGTGATTCGATATGGAGACAGGATTAATGGACGGGATAATTTGGGTATGCCTGAATCATAATGGCAATGCTTAAGCGTGCAATAAGGATAACACGTATGCTTAATCATATATATGATCAGTGGGAGATTGTTAGAATTTCTGACAATTTGTGGGTCACAAATATAATTCTATAATTGTGTTATGGCCATTATGTAATTAGCCAAAATATAAAATGATCTTAAGTAATTAATTTGGTGGCTAAGGGCATATGTGTCATGAAATAATATAAGTGTAGATACCTCCAAGCAATCTCTAATTTGATAAAGGGACTGAATTAGAACTATTGCAACTTAAGTAGTAACCGCTAAGGTTACTTTTATGGGTTATGGTCCTAATTTGTAGAGCAACGGGTTTTAAGTTAAGTGACTGATGAGAATAAAGGGAATTCATATAAATAGTTGTCCATAAGGGGTTACAACATCCATCATAAAACCATAAGGCAAACACTCTCTATCAGGTTCACACTATCCTTGGCTTTCTGATTCCCCTTTGCAGAAGCAAAAGGAAAACCATCAGGCTCTAACATCTGGAAGATCATCATACCCACATACCTTCGAGATTCCAAATGGCTAATCAAGGTATGTTCTTCTTCTTCACCATGAAATCCATTGGGGTTTCTTCGGTCTGGATCATGGTTGTTCCATTTGGGTTTATGTATTGGCATAAACATTGTGTTATAGGAACAAAGTCATGATCGTTAGGGTTTCCACATTCAATCTAAGGATTATAGATGGAAAATTTCCAACAATAGTATCATGCTTAGGGATTAAAATGTCATTCATTGCATGTGATTAAATGTGTTCATCATTCTATCTTTCTTGCATGATTCTTTCAATTCTTTTAGAGATTTCTTAGGGTAGAAATTACATGTTCTTCATGATTCTGATCTTATACATATTCATAATAATTTGTGAGGTTTGTATAGGGTTTATAGCTTGTTCTTAATTGTAATATTTGAGCTATTTTTTCCTTCACATTACTCTGTTTTGTTGTGATTTTTGTAACAAGGAAAGTCGTCTCTTAGTATCGTACAACCAACGAGATACAGAGAGTCTTCACCAAGACTTGGAGGTCTTGAGTTTAGAACATACTCTTGGCTGGGGCTGGATCGTAGGAAAGGTTTTCCTAGGCGATTGGTAGGGTCAAACCAAGGTAGAGGTTCTAGGAATTCAAGAAGGTAGTGTTCAAGATCTTGTAATTGGAAGTGAGTATGTAAGATACACTAGCTTCAATTTTAGTGAAGAAAATCTCCCAGATCGGAAGGGAAGACTGAATATAGTTTTGCAGTGGACCGCTAAACGAACCAGTATAAAAACCTTGTTGCAGGCTTTTTCTTACCCTTATCTCTTTACTGTTTTAAGTAGTTTTAATTGCCTATTTTAGTTGATACTTTGAATATAGTAACTATGCCATATACAAATCAGTTTTGTTCAAATATATATGTTATATCATTTCTGTATAATATGTAAGTGACTTTGTAATCGAGCCATTCAACAACTGTTAATTATGTGCGACTAAATCGATTAAGGCAGTCTTTAATCGATTAACTGGGTGATTTTCCAGAATAGGGATTTCGTGCGAATAGCGGTAAGTGGGAACCGCGACACCTATTCAACCCCCTTCTAGGTGTATTCTGTCACTGATACCTAACACCATATACCTATATTTTTTAAAACCCAACACTGAGATACAAAGATGGTTTGAAAAGAACAGAGATGAAGATGGAGAAGAATTATATAACAAAAGTATTCCTTCTTTAGAGATGCACAGATGCCAAATGGTTTGAAAACAATATAGATGCAAAAATCACAAATGATTTATAAATTTTACAGTTTGATTGCATAAAATACAATCAATATCAACATTGTTAGAGAAGACAAAGATAGAGAAGAGCTAGAAGAGAAGCATAAAATATTTGGCTTTAATATTTATATCTAATTTTACATCATCATTCGTGTCAGGGCGGGTTCGGGTAGGGTATCAGTTATACCAAATCCGAATGTTGAACACAGGTAAAACCTAATCCCGAACTCAAACTCAGTTACATTGGATTTTCCCCATTAAATTCGGACGAGTACCCACAGGTTCGGTTTCATTGTCATTCAATCGTTCTGTAGCAGCTCTCATTCTTGAAGTAGACAACATTCATATATGGTATTTTTATTTTTATTTAATCAGTCACTTTTGTTCTATGTCAAGTTTGATGGAAAGCTTGTGAGTTCCAACAAAGTTAATTTTTTCCACTAAATAAAAAATTTCAGCTCTTATGGACTTTATGCAATTAATATCTCAGGGTCTTCATATTTCCTTTTGACAAGAAATGTTTGAAAGCTTCCAATGGAGACTTGGGTATACTATTTGCTAAATTGATGATCTAGTTACCAATGATTCAAATTATAGTCAGCAATGTCTAATGTGACCGCTACATTGTGAATACGGACGACAACACATATCAGTAACAAACCACAATTATGGTGTGATTGAAAATTATGGGAAAACGGTAACATAACAGTGATGCGGCTACAACGAAATGGACTATAACAACAATGTTCATCTCCTTCACAACTTCACAAGCATCGATCCACCATTTTTCATCGCCTTTATGGCTTCATCGACAGCATTGCGTCTAGGTACGACCCACCCGTTGTTCAACACCTTCACGCTTGCGCCATGTGGGTTGCCTCTTTGCAATCTGTCCAGTTACTTCAATGACCCATTTTGTCATTCGTTGAGTGAGAATGTAGACATTGAGAATGTGAGAGTGTGAATTGTGAAGTGAGAGTGTGAGAATTGAAAATGGAAAAGTTAAGATTAGAGAGACAAGAGTGGAAAACTGAAATGGGCGGAGATGAAAAAACAAAATTGAAGTGGCTAAGGTGTGAACCATAAATTCACAATTAATATTGTGATTTTTTATATTTTTGTATAATTGTATATTGCTTAACTGTGCCTGTATATTTTTTTTTTCACAACAAAAAAACTGTGCCTGTATTTATTGGTTCACGGGTAATAATTAATTATCATTAATTCAGTTTTTTGAAATTTAAAATTAATTTAGGTGTAAGCAAGTGAATCAACTAATTTCTTAGCCACATGCCCACCTACAGCCCAAGTGAGTGAGCGGAGTGTTATGAAATGAAAAATCAGACTCTAGAGTCTCTAGACCAAATGGGACAATGCGTAGAATTAGATAATGGGCTTGTCAAATGAGACTGACCCAATTTATTTAAAAAATCATTCCTAAAAGTTAAGAAAAGTTCTATTTTAATTTAGGAAGTGAATCCAATACCCTTTTGTAAATGTAAAAAAAATATGATGTTTCATTGTAATGATACAAAGTCTTAGAATGAATAAAAATCTATACAAAATTACTAATAAAAAGAATAATAATAGTTAGAATAATTATAGATTTTTTATATTTTGTGTATATATTAATTAACTTCATGTCACGGTGACCGCAATTTGTATCACAGTCGCCGCATATACTGCAATCACAATACCTATAATCACTGCCGCAATTGAGATGCAATCACTATTTAAAATGTTACAATGTAATAATTGTGGTTGAAGGGGATTTAGGTTCCAATTTATAACTCGGTAGTGTTTGACAAAAACAAACGAGTGTGATTTAAACCATAGATGTAAAAACTGGCTCGGACCGGCCGGTTCAACCGGTTGAACCGGGAACCAGCCTCCAAACCGGTTCGAGCCACATATCAGATCGTTTATGCACATGAACCGGGAAGAACTGGCTTGACTCGGTCGGGTTATATAAAAACCGGTGACTCAGTCGGTTCTTGGTTGAACCAGCGAGTCACCTTTATTTAAAAAAATCGCTAATCTCAAAACGACGTCGTTTTGTGAGGTATATTTTTAAGAGAAAAAAAGCCCAAAACGACATCGTTTTGGGCTATAACTAATACCCTAGTTTTAGAATTATTGAATAGTGGCATACAATATTATATTAGGTATTAATGTTATTTGAAATTTATTGATGAAAACTGAGTCAACCGGTTCAACCAATGACTCACCGGTCCGACTAGTGACTCATTAACCTGATAGCCTGACCGAGTCGATGACCAGTCCGAGTTTAATAACACTGATTTAAACAACTAAATTATTCCTCCATAGTGTTCAGTCCAATGTGTTTGAGTGGAATTTTATCTAATTGGGAGTAGAGATGATAAAATGGATCGCTTGATATGTTTTCCCATGTCCGTAAAATGCCTGCAAAAATTTAAGCGAGCGTGAGTATGCTCACATTGACTTAACGCACAAAATTCAATAAAATAAGTGGATGCGAGCATGCCTGCATTTCAAAACAGGCTTGTGGGCGGCCCACAGGCGTTGTTGAATAATTAAACAAAATAAAAAAATCATATAATAAATAAAATAAAATTAATTAAAGTAGTTGAAGATAAAAAATTTAAAAAAAACTTTGATATTTTATATGAAGTCGAAAAAATCACATTAGATTATAATTTTTAGGGATTAAAAATCATATTACATCATAAATTATTTGAATTTTATTTAATTTTCCTCGAATTATGTTCGTGGGTCGCCTATGTTACCTAATAAAAATATCGGCCGACTTAGCAGGTAGGATGAAATGGGCAAATGAGTAAAATTTGCATCTCCTACCATAAATTTGAGGTACAAATGAGTTTAATAATTTATAAATTTCATATTTAAAAATAATTTAAAATCTACATTATTAAATCTCATTTAATACTGGAGCCGGACTTGATATCAATGCAATAAAAAATTCTCTCAGAGGAAAGTATCAATGTTTTTTAATTTGCTGAGGATAATTAGTTTTCTTTCCTAATTGAGGGTTAGTAGGCTTTTTGTTTGAAGAAAAAATAAAAATTCATGAAAGCGGTTAGTAAAGGATAGAATAAGGAGGTGTTTGGGCATGTGGATGCTAATATCAATAAGCTGACATCTGGTATTAATCAGCTTGATAGGTAGGCCAAGGAGACTCCTATTATTTTATAAGAACGTTTTATATATGAGACTTAAGTTTAGCTTTAGGGCATTTAAAATATAGAAAAAGATATAAAAGATGTTATACTTAATCATTTATATTTTATCCTTATTGTCTATAGATATTTAAATATAGGTAATATAAATGAAGGATGACTAAAACCATATGCTAATAGAGTAAATGAAGGATGACTTAAGTTTATGGAATTTTGTAAATTTCTTCATGGTATTAAAGTTTTAGAGGGGTACTCTTCTAACATTCAGAACTTTATATCAATGAAAGACATGAAGTTAAAAGGTCTTAAGTCTCATGATTGTTATGGACTTATAGAACATTTCTTGCCTATTGAAATACGGTCAACTCTATCTAAAAAAGTTCGAGGAACCATAACTAAGTTATGCTTCTTTTTCAAGGGAATTTGTAGCAAATTAAAGTGATTGACCCTGAGAAATTACCTGCATTGCAAAGACAAGTTATTTTAACTTTGCGTGAGCTTGAAATGTATTTCTCACCTTCTTTTTTGACATAATAATTTATTTAAGCATTCATCTTGTTCGAGAGACACGACTATGTGACCCTTCCTATATGAGACGGTTGTACCCTTTGAGCATTATATGAAGACATTAAAAGAGTTTGTGAAGAACCAATCAAGACTAGAGCGTTGCATTGTCGAGCGATATGTTGTTGAAGAAGCTCTTCATTTTTGTACTGGATACCTTACCGATGGAGATTTCATGTGCATTCCAAAGCCTCACTATCCAAAAAAAACATTTGGTAAATGTATTATTAGGAATAAAATATTGACCATAACAACAACCAAATTGGAGCAAGTCCACTTATATGTTTTATATAATGTCGACGAGGTTGAGCCGTATGTTGAAATACACAAGGATATGCTAAGGAAGTCTTTCCCAAGTAAGAATGAAAATTGGATTTCCAAATAGCATAATCGGTGTTTCATAAAGTGACTAAAAAATCACATTGATGAGGAGTTGAATATAATTGCACATTCGATTTCCGAAAGATTGAAATGGTTAGCCAATGGTTCAAGTATTCATGTCTTATCCTACACTGGTTAACTAATTAATGAGTTCCTTTTATACGAAAAAACAAGATGATCAAACCAAAATGAAAAATAGTAGTGTTACTCTTGTTGCTCGAACTTTACACATGTTAAGTGTAAAGGATAGAAACTCAATATATGCGAACATGTCATACTTTGGGGTGATTGAACGAATATGAGAATTGGATTACATAATCTTTCAGATGGTGATTTTTTATTGTATGTGGGTTGATAACAACAATGTCTTTCGAGTTGATGAGTTAGAGTTTATGCAAGTGAATCTAAATATTTATGGCATGTATTAATAAAACAAACTTATGACATGTATTAATATGTCTATGTTGTTGAGAATGTATAAATGTTTGTGTTGTTGAGAATATTTTTCCTATTAATAAATGTATATACATGTATTAGTTTCTAGAAATCACCAACGAATTCTAGGGGAAACCTTAGAATGCGCTATTGTAAAGGATAAATACAACAACGCATTTTATAGAATGTGTTATTGTATATTCTTAATACAATAACGCTATTGTGTACTGCACTGTCATTTGAGAATATTTATGAATAATACAAGATCGCTTATCTAATAATGTGTTGTAATACAAAAATAAGAGTTGTTAATAATGCCTATAAAATACAATGTTTATGTATGATATATATGACAACGCTTTGTGTATGATGCGTTGTTGTATGTATGTAATATATGACAATACTTTTTGTGTGATGTGCTATTGTATATATGCATACAACAACGTTTTAGAAGCACCGTTAATAATGACAATTTATTACTTGCAATAAAAAAGAAAGCAAACGAAACCGTTATTATATATCTAAAATATGTGTTATTGTACAACTCTGACATAGTATATGACATTTTTGTCATGTTTTTTTTGTTGATGAAAAGTGGAATAATAATTTTTATTGAACCTTAAGGTAGCAATGATCATTATTCAAGTTGTGATGTAAATTTGAGATTGTTAATTTTTTACTTTAATCAAACCGATTTCAAGCGAAAAATCTTTGTATTTGTTTCCAAACTTTACTCCGGCATATTTTGTTAAGGAGAGAGACTCTTTCCATCTTGTTGAAGAGTGTAATATATATATATAATTAATATAAAAGATTTATACATAGTCACTCTATTATTTACGATTCATTTGATCAGTGTTTGAATAATTAATTATGATTACATATGAATTGTGGATAATATAATGACAATATATAAAACTTGTTCTATTACTCATGTTTTGAACTATATAATAAAAGATGAAATAGGAGTTAGCATTACCTATGTTCTATTACAATAGAGGGAGAAATGAAATGTTCAAAGTAATAAATTGTATTGATACTATCGTAAATAATGATGTGTGTGATATTATTATTTTATAAAAAGATATAATACTAACTATCATTTATTCTAACACTAGACTTGTAATCAAAGAATATAATATTTATGCATTGCAAAATTTACTCATAAAAAAATTAGTGTAAAAATTTATACATAATCAATACATCATCTATCATTCATTTGTGTTATTTTTTTGAAAAGTCAATCATAATTAAATATGAACAGTAAATGATACAATCACGATATATAAAACTTATACACTATTATTGTATAAAATTTTTTCTCTTAATTAAATAAAGAAACAAATTATAAAATAAATTAATATCTATCCTAAAAGATCTTTTAAGATTCTCTAAACAAATTTAAGATATAATCATTATAATATTATATTATATATATATATATCACCTAATTTTTATAATATAATTTAAAATATTCTAAGATATTTTCATATATTCAATTAAACATAATGACTTTCTCAGGAATCATGAGGCAGTTAAGTGGTAAGGGTGGAGAGGATTAGGGAGTTGAGTGATAAGAAAATTTAAGGTTCAATTCTCAGTTATTATAAAAATACTAACATACTAATATTTGTATAAAAATGTTACTTTCTCAAAAGATATAAGTTATAATCTATGCTCTCATTTTTTAAGCCATTCTAAACCCCATAATCATATAATCAAGAAAGGGTAAGTAGTCATAAGCTTCTCAAAATTAACTATTAATTAGGTCATACTTGCTTTACTAGTGTTTTTCGAATAATTGAAAACTTCATTCAAAGTAACCACACCATCCAAAATTTTAGGATTAAACAAACGGATTAGGGAGGTGAAATTTGATGGCCTGAAAACAATTTTACCTTTACAACCAGAAGTTCGGAAATAATTTTATAAATAAACAACTAGGAAGGAATTCAAATTGGACAGAACACCCCCCAACATTTATGCATACTTAACTTTAGGCAGTACTGCTAAAAAAAAGTATAAACTAAACCATTAAGCAATTTTTTAGTACTGAATTAATCTATGATTTTGAACCATTAAGCAGTGTAACACGTTAATAAAATTTATGGATCTTATCTAAAATATCTATTTTCAAAGTTGGACCTTCTTAATAAACCAAAAAAAAAAAGACTTATGTAGAGACGTATTTAAGTAGAATCAACCAATAAAATCTGAAAACCTATTAAATATTTACTTATAATTAAAATTTAGTCCTATATAATAACATAAAAATATAAATATAAATGTCTCTAAATATAATGTGTTGTATATATCTTCACATAATAAATTAAAATCCAGTCGAACTGATAGGATTTTTTTGAAAAATAAATCATCTATACTATATATAAAGTAACTACCACCATGATTTTATTTTTCTATTTTGCCATTAATATTTTTTATTTCTAAACTAAAACCATATAATCCTAGATAACTATAATTAATACATCTTAAGTTTGATATTATAATAAATACAAAAATAATAACATGAAGTACATCCAATAAAATATATAAATTTAATATTTAATATTATAAAATAAGAATGTGAGCCGACAGATACGTCGACACGCTAGTATTAATAATGAGAAAATTGATCATGAACCAGCCAAATCAGTGTATAACCGAATAAGCCTATAAAAACCAATTTGTTTTGGTTTGAAGCTGTCTCCTCTATAAAAAAGAAGGGCTTTCACGAAATTAAAAAATGACATAGATCTAGAACAGTCGAGATGTAGATGGAATTATAATAGTAATAACCATTCTATTTACACAAATTAAGGGTCTATGACCAGTTAAATCTCTCAAACGACTAAAATGTCAAGAATTCGATTATTCGGGGCTATACTCGTTAGAAGAGACAATCATGCAACCTAAAAAAGATTAATTTCTTATCAAAAGGTGATAGAATATTCTTAGTAACACCAAAATAACACAAATTAAGGGTATGTGTAGCAAAACTAACTTACAATTATGTTTATAGTATATAGGTGTACCAAATTAAGGGTATGTGTAGCAAAACTAACTTACAATTATGTTTATAGTATATAGGTTTATGGTTGTTAGCTTGTAGCTAATTGTAAACCATAAAACCTGTAGCTTTTTTATTAAGAAATTGAAGTGAGGAAAATCCTTCAAGTCAAGTTCTTACATTAAAGAGTGCTAGCTTAATTTCTGCAGCACACCATTGGACTCTATATAATAGAGTATTCAAGTTCCAACCATCCATATCACATTCATCCATATACTTATTATTTATTTATTAATTATTAGTTAAAATAATTAAATATATAAATAAATAAAAATCAATGTTTTCAAAATCCTTTATTTTAATATTGTACTTATAAATAATTAATCTTATATTATTTAGAGATTAAAATATTAGTTTTTTAGTTATGGTACATAATGTGATTTATTAAAATTTTGAAATGTAACATTGATAAACTAATTCTTGAAAGTTTTTTCATTTTCTACTACCATTACTTTACATCGTGTTTGAAAACTAGTTTTCAAACACGATAGGTTCATTTTCTAAAAGCTAGAAGCTCTCTTCTATAGTTCTATTTTTATTTACATAATGACTTTAGTAAACTATTGATTTAGTCAAAAAAAATTACAAACTATATAAAAAAGTACAAAGTTGTATTCATTAAGACGGACAGAGATTACTTGTCTCGGATCAATCAAAATGTTATATTTTATTTTTAAAAAAAATTATTTTATTCATATAACAAAATGTGATTGACCAGATATCGAGAATGCAATACTATTGGGACAAATGATTATTGTCCCTGCTAGAGTGCTTATATCAATATTGTCGCGACCCGATTTTCGGTTGGAAGACCGGCTCTATGACTTGGGAGGAGGCGAACTCAATTTCTACCTCTCCCGATTGATTTGGAGTCGCCACTACGTTTTTTGCGGTTAAAACGTAGAAAACTCTGTAGTAAGCTCAATTAGGATAATATGGTCTTTAGACAAAGATTCTGAATTCGGGAGTCGATTACGGATCGGTGAAGGTATTAGCATCCCGTCCGCCCGTATTAAAACGGTACCCTCGCTAATATCATGGACTTTTATACCCTTAACAAATATTCATTTAAAATTATTTATCTTTATTATTGAGCCTGACAATATTGACTTTGGTCCTACGTACCCCTATTAAGGGGATCAAGGCTTACGTAGTTCTATTTCAAAAATTGTTTTTACTTTGGTTGATTGTTAATGATTTGGAAAATATCGATTAATTTAGAATTATAAATGTTTTGATTCAATAAGACTAATAGATTAGAATTGGTGTTGGTCGTAGACCTTCTCCTCATTTCTATGGGAGTTAGAGACGACTCGAACCATGACCTCACTATAAAAGTCTCATAAAACTTGTTTGGTAAAATAG
>NC_032009.1:15795637-15809962 GCF_001865875.1 Lupinus angustifolius | reverse complement strand
GTTTGCTATTGATATTTTGCACTTATGTTGAATGTGTAACTGAAGGGAAAGATACCAATAGCAATAATTCCCGCTTGCATCTCTTCATTGCCATCTTTTACAATTCTATTGATTATGATTCTCGGCTGAATCATTTTGCTCTCCTTTTTTACATTTAATAATGACTCGAAATGTAACAGACTGCAGTGGTAGAGTATATACTTTATCTGACATTTGGTTTCCCTTGATATCAGGTTCTGAACGTGGCTAATAAAGAGCCATGCTCTTGGTAATTTGAAGTGTTGTTGAAGGTACACCACGTGCTGCTGATGAATTGAGGATTTTACTCAAAGCATGATTAGGACCTGGCTCCCATTCTGGACACCCCGCCACGTCCAGCTACCTTTCCATTTGTAGCATTTGTGATACTGCCATCTTAATATTATGTAGAATATAGATTATGAATTACTTCCAAAAGTCTAGTCACTGTTTTCTTTTGATCCATATCAACAGCAGCTTCGAAGGCCTCCATAGAACATTTGTAAATGGTTGGTGAATGAGGGACAATACATTCCTTCATGGGATTGATTTATTTGAGAGTTTTAAGCATTTCGACGCATATGATCATTTGTTTGCTACTTTACTTTTTTGAATATGCAAGTAGTCCATTATTTTCTTGCCACACTAAGACCATGGATTAATGGGTATAGATTCCCGTTCATATAAAAAATGTGAGGACTCACGTTTTGACTCTAACAACCTTGTGAGCATAATTCATTCCCTAATCTAATCCGAAACAAAGTTCAGTGAATCCGTGAATTACAAGTTCTTCATAAAAAATCATATTTAAACATCTTCATGTCTAATGCTTGTGTTGAAAAATCATTACTTAAATTAATTTAATCAAGGATAACGTGTTTGCACTTTAAACATCACAAGACTATGATCGGTCTGATGAGCATAAAAAAAGAAGATAAAATCTTTAACAAATTGAGTGTTTATTGATCAGGGAAAACTCTTATGAGTCAACCGATGTGAGGAGACTACGAAACTAGGCCGGACAAAATTGAGTGTTCACAAATATCCAACTTTTCTAGCTACAAGGTGATAAATATTGAGAAATTGAAATTATGGTACTTGAGTTGGATGTAAATTATATTTTTACATATATCTTCATTAGAATTACATGACTTTTTTCCTTATCTAATCAAAAAGCAAGAATTACATGACTATGCAATACATGATTCCTTTATTTTCACCTTAAGAAAATATGGAGATATCACTCATATATGAATATCTATATTTTTACATATAACTTCATTAGAATTAAATGATTTTGTTCTTATGTAATCAAAAAGCAAGAATTACATGACTATGCAATACATGATTCCTTTATTTTCGTATTAAAAAAATATGGAAAAGTCATTCATATTTTAATATCTTCTCCCGTGGCAAATTTAAAGAGGGAGAGAATTAGTTTTGTACTATGGTCGAACTGCCACACCACTCAATTTCATTCTCCAATTTAAATATTATTTGTGTATACTATGTTTGTACCAGCATAAATGAACATGTCCCCTTATTTACTTCTATTTTTTATTTTTAAACTTTCTTTACTTTATATCAATAAATATATAAGGTTTTAAATTTGTTCGGTGATTTTTATAAATGTTAATATGACTACAAAAGTCATGTTACAATCATGATATATTAAAAAATTCACAAGCATACCGTAAAGGAAAAGGAATACACCTACTAGATGTATAATGACAAACAACCAATCTCCAAAGCCTCATCGAGCTACGACTAGCAACGTCTTCTTCATCATTCCTGTTGATTATAACTGCCATCACCAATGAAGCAATGGAACCCATATTAGCCTTATACTGAGCATGACAACCATAAGGTACACGAAGCATTGATCCAACCAAACACAAAGGTTGCACAAGGGCCTCATCTTGTACCACCCTTACAGGAGAAATATGACAATCCACAATCATCCTAACCTTATTATGCTTAAACAAAAACCGTGAAGCCTGCGATATATCAGTAGCAAGGTAATGTAAACCAATATAAGGCTCCAAATCAGCCCTCTTAATTTCAGAAATAACCTCACCATGCTCATGCTCATGAAACTTATTAACCATAACTCAATCATACACAGTTAACTTCCTATTATTCTCAATCACAACATCACAAATAAGCTTAACATCACCCCCAGGTAGTGATTGCAACAACGAAATAGCACGAATCACGAGCTTATGCCTCTACACTACCCCAACAATGGAAAGTGTAGGATCTTCAATCCTAGGAGGCTCCAAATCAATACCAACACCAATATCAATGTCATGCAATATACTATAAAACGCCTTACCATAACTTCTAGAATGTACCCAAATCGGGTTGAGGAGTGTGATCTCCCACACCCCAAAAGCCTTCTCTAACAAAGTCGCACTAGAGTGAGTGAAAAGGGTTCTAACATTAGTGCCAACACTCAAAATCTCAGGACTCTCAAGGCTAGGAACTAATTGAGGAGTTATGTCAAGCATGTCGCATGAATTATCAGAATAACCTATTACACGGAAGGAGGGTTGACCAATGGTGATCATGCATCCAAAGGGTTGAATTGTACCGCCATACTGAATCTTGAGGAGGTAGGCGGTGATCTGTTGTTCAGATATGGAATCAGAGAAGTGGGTGGTGGTGATGATGGCGGTGAGGCAAGCGAAGTGAGAGTAGTTGAAGGAGTCGCTAGATTGTTCAAAAACGGTGTGGAGGCAAGTGTCTTCGGTGTATTGAGTGATTGCTTTGATGATAGAGTGAGAAGGTTTAGATGGAGTTCATTTCTTTGTTGAATTTTCAATCATTTGTTCTTATCTCTTTGTTGAAGAACTTATCTTCATAAAATTATTAAGACAAGAACAAAAGAAGAGGATAGTGTTGTTGTTGTATTGTCTAGGATGACATATATATCTTTGTTTCACTGTCTACATGAACCATGGATTAATCTCCACAAACTTAACCTATAATAATATTTTGATTTTGTACTACATAATAGCAAACATGGTTTAAAAACCTTATATATTAGTATTTATTGTGTTCCATTAGGAGTATTTTGGCCTTTATTATGTTGTATTGGTCACTAAGTCTCTTTATAAGGCATATCAGATATTTTGGTTCCCTATAATTCTTGATGGTTATCAAGAAATCACAACTATATTTTTTGCAAGTGGGTATGGGTCTTAGGAAGTCATGTTCTTCCTATAGGATCTTGAGGTAAGTGAAGTAAATGGATACACCTCTATCATCTCCTTGTTTAATGGAATGTATTTCTTGGAGTAAGTTAGAGGTTCTAAAATGATCACCATTTAAGAACGTGTCTCTAAGGTCTTGCCAAAGTTCTTGTGCATTGTCTATGTTAATGGTGTTTTTGGCAATTTGTTGTGTTAAGGACCTTCTGATCCATGAGATCACAATTGTGTTGAATCTCTCCCAAGCAATAAATTTTGGGTCTGATTGTTGTAGTATTCCTATTGTTCCATTGGCGAATTTGACTTTCTCATTGATAAGAGTGCCCTCCTCATAGATATGCTCCAAAAATGGTAGTTTGTTCCATCTAAGGGTGGTGAAACTAGCACAATTCCTAGGTTCTCACTTAGATGAAGGTAGTAGGGACTAGTTGGATTTTGTGATGAATCTCCATTGTGATGTGCTTATTGAGTCTCATTTGATTTTGTGTCCATTGTTTTAGTGAAGATGATGAAAAAAATGGAACTGATATATTTTGATTGGAGAGGGCGTATATAGAGAAGAAGAATAGAAGGAAGACGAGACAAAATGGACTTGCAATAGAGCTCTCAAATCGAGAGCTCTAATACCATATTGAATTTCAAAGGAATGTAGAGAAAAAACATTATATTGTATTGAATGAAAACAAGTGTATTTTACAACATTTTATATTGATTACAAAGATTGCTTGCAATGCAAGCAATAATAACTAATCGTAACTGAGTAATTTTAGAACATGTTAAATGTGGCTCTACTACAATTATCTATTCTTAATAAAAAAAAATACTTTTAGACAAGATTGATGACATGTTGATGTGTCTTTGGTGATTTGGTGTGCCATAGGTAAATATTTGGTGTGGCCTCTAACCCTAGTGCGCTAACACTTGCACACATCGCAGATTTGGTGTGGCCTCTGACCCTAGTGCACCAACACTAGCACACATCGCATGTGCACTAATGGCACATTGGCGTGAGTGTTTGACCAAGTCTTTTTGAAGCTTGCGAATCATATAGCTTGCACATTCTTAGGCATCTTGGCGCACGTAAGGCGCTTGGGCGCTTGGCACGATACTTTGGCATAGTCATGGGCACTTGGCATGACACTTTGGCACAATCATGGGCGCATCTTGGTACGACATTCTGGAATGATCATGGATGAATCTTGGCAAGACACCCTCGTACAATCATGGGTACATCAACTTGGCAACTCGGCATGGGCATGGCACATCTATATTGGGCGCATCTGGCATGTGTGTTTATGAACTTCATTAACACCCTTCAAATTTTTTGTGAGCCCCCACCTAGTCAATAATAAATTTAAACTATCGTTTTAGTCTCAAACTTTTAAAACCTAGACTTATATTCGTCCCTCTGTTATCATGTGTTTGTTAATGTTTACACAATCACTGATGTGATATTAATTGCAAAGTGGAAACTTATTGTTGAAATTTTTTTCACGTCGACAAAACTGTCGTTCCTTTAACTTTTTTTAAAATTTAAACTGAAAACGATGTCATTTTGTCAAAAATCACTACATAATCATGGCAAATGTGTACATATATGTTCATAAGAAGTTAAGACAAAACTAGCAAATCATTTTTTAGACAACATGATGGTTAATTTTCCCCCATGAATATCACCATGATTAATTGAAGCATCATAGAAGACACATGAGGGTATAATGGCTTCGATTCAGGCACCACCATGGACCTCACAAAGAGGATCTAACCGATTTGACGACAATCATAGTTAGTAGGAGATAGTGTGACTCTAGTCCCTTAGCATCTGGCTACATGCTCCGAGCTCGGGCGATGGCTTCCATGATGGTGTCGTGTTAGAGCGGTGCAGGTGGTTTGAGTTGCAAGTTGGGATCTTCGTGACCATATGGTTGGGGTTTTATTTTGATTTGTGTAAGGTTATGAGTATGAGAAGAAACATGCGAGGAGCATAATATCTAGCATATAACAGATCAGATCAGGCAGATTTTTTTGGTGAGCAGACCATGCTCAGGATTTTTAAAAAAGTTTATTTAGCTTAACATTAATATTATTATATATTAATATAAGTAATATTTCTATACATGCCATTTTAATATGAAAATATATAGAAAAAATAATTTAATTGTTAGGTTTATATGAGCCTAGTCATAAGTAGGTTTTTTGTCTTTTAAATGTAGACATTTTGACCTATTTCAAGACAATATAAACAGACCTTTAAATAGGTTAACATGTGAGACCAAACTTTTAAACATGACAAGTCTAGACTGATTGTTTTAAACTGATAAACAACTCGAGTATTACTTATATATTAATATGTAACTATTATATATTAATTTTAATATAAAAATGTATACAAAAATATAATTTAATTGTTAAGTGTATATGAGCCTAATTAAAAGTAGGTTCAATAGCCTATTTAAGTGTAGATTTGTTGACCTATTTCAAGATCATATAGTATAATAGACCTTTAAATAGGCTAACAAATCATACCAGACTTTTAAACAAGCTAAACCTATGATGATTTTTTTAAACTGATAAATAGCCCATCCCTAAGCTCGAATATGATAAATAAGTTTGGTTTGTTTTTACCGTTATTTATGAGTGTGTGGGAGAGTGGCTAGGAAATTGCAAGCTAAAGAAGTGGGTTAGTTTTTTTTTGTATTACAAGTGGTATCGTTATGTCTTTTGGGTAAGTAAATAATTTCTTTCAGAATTTGTGGTTGTCTTTCTCAACAAGTGTTAATCTATAGAATTAAATTATTGACGTTTTAGTCATTCTACGGATGTAGTAAGTCTTTACACAATAGACCAAAGCATCATTGATGGCACAGAGGTCACTGTAATTTTAAATAAAGTGTCGTCTTTTTGAATATTTTTCATGGTGAAAAATAACAAAAATGTCATGTATTGCAAATGTGTTCTTCTTTTACCCTTAATAGATTTCAATGGACATAGGGACTAATATGTATCACGTATAAGGAAAGTGAAGACTAGGTTGATGTTGTTACCGTAGTTTACAATAATTTTAAATGACACAAAATAATACTTATTGACTGAGGTATAACCAGATCACTCTCTTTTAACGTTTTGTGGCACTGTCCAAAATATGCAAGCAGACTATCAATCACGCTGTCCCCAGGATAAAACAACTCAACTCTATTTTTGAATTCCTACTACATTATAAGAACCGATCTCGAATACATCCATCATAATATGACTATTAGTGTCAATTCTCGAAATGTCCATAATATGACTACCCGTGCTAATTCTATTTTCCCACAATCTGGTTACCAGTGCCGGTTATCAAAATCCCCATAATTTGGCTGCATGTGTCAATTCTTAGTGCCACAAAAAGTAAATAGGAGAAGTTTGTCGAAAATGTTTCGTCTGAGAGTATGAGGGAGAAAGAATAAAATCGAGGAAATATTGCTCGACTGGTACAAGGAAATATGAAAGGAGAATGCCTCTATTTATAGAGGCCTCGAACGAACATCTTCATCGTACGATCAGATGGGAGATGCATTCCCAAAAGTCATATTCTTTACCCTCATTTAGAGTCTTTTCATTTAAAACCCAAAAATTATTATTAATGGTTCATTAATTTATTGTTGAAAATCATCAAATTTTAACAGTTGATAATTAATTTTTTTTTGGACGAAATTGGTAAGCACATACAATTTGAGGGATCCAAATTGGTTTTATTTGGAAGATAGGTGGTCTTGCATTATTGTTAATGAGTTTGGACCAGCAGATGATGTTGAGTGGAAAAGGCTTTGGAGGATTTGTGAGATGCCAAGTGTAATGGAATGGAACTTAGTGTTAAATAGGTGATTTCAATGCAATCAAAAGTGTCAATGAGAGGAAATGTGTGCTAGATGAGTTGGTTTTATCAACGAAGGTTTAGGATTTTAATGTTTATAAGTGATATGAATTTAATTGTTCCTCTTGTGTTTTGGAAGACATTTACTTGGTTACGCAATGATGGTTCTTGCTTGAGTAGGTTGGGTAGATTTTTTGCCCTAATCCATTAGACTTAATAATTGTTAGTTACTTAATCCATGTTTTTAAATTGAACACAAAGGGACCATCTCATATGATAGATATGTTCTCTTCTCCGATTATTAAAATTGTGATATATGTCTTATTTAACTACTTTCTACAAAAATATTTTTAAAAACTGAAAAAAAAATCATACATGTTATAATTTTAATTGTTAAATGAAATAATGGATATTTTATTCTGAAATATGGTGGATAATTAGTTTTCTTTCCTATAGTGGTAGGTAGGCTTTTTGTTTGAAGAAAAAAATAAACATTCTTGAAAGCGGTTATTAAAGTCTAGAATATGGAGGTGTTTGGGAATGTGGATGCTAACTATAAATAAGCTGACAACTGACATTAATAAGCTTGAGATCGGTAGGCAGAGGAGGGGCCTATTTTTTATGAGGACTTTCTTACACGAGACTTTTAAAAATATTTAAGAAGAGAATTCAAGTTTAGCTTACAATATTTAAAAATAGAGAAAATATATAAACAATGATAGTGTAAGCAAAGATTTCTACATTATCAATACACACAGTTTGTAGATAACTATTAATGATATTTAAATATGTAGATGATATATGATATATATTGTATATAAATATTTATACTTGCAATATATAAATATTACTCTTTAAAAAATAAAGATAGCTTTTTTTAACAAAAAGAAAATGAATAGGATATGGCTTAAGCATGGATGCTAATAAAGCCTTTTTCTCATGCTTCTTTTGTTAATAAAAGGTGGAATAATAATTTATTGATCCTTAAGGTAGCAAGGAGGTGGAATCAAGCAAGAAATTGATAATTTCTTCTGTTACTCGAAACTATGATAAATTTTATTACAAAAATCAAAATTGAATTTATTAAATACAATTTGAGATTGATAAAGTTTATCAACTTTTCTTTATATACAAACATATATGTATTTATATTAATGATCATCATCTGATTGTGATATAAATTTGAACTCATAACTTGCTAGAAAATTTGCAAACTTTAATTAGATCTTAAACTCAAAAAGGTTGAATTTGTTTCCAAACATTACTCCTGCTAACATTATCTTAAGTAGGGACTCTATCCATCTTGGACATTTTTTAAACTTTAGTTTTGAACTCTGCATAATATAAGATAAAATGGTTCGAAAAGTACAACCTTGTTTAAGTTCTCTATGTATGCTAAATTGCTAATCTCCTAGGTAAGACTACTATTATTGAAATATATGATTTTTTTAAATACCTTAAATTATATTATAAAGAATATCTAAATGATATAAAGATAATATGTTATTAGGGATAGCAAGGGGTACGGGTACTAGCTACCCGCTACCCGTTTTAAAATAGGAGACTATTACCCATACCCGCCCGTATTTATACGGGTACCCATGTGTTGGTTTTTCGCGGGTATTTTTGCATACCCGCAGATACAACAGGGACCCGCGGGTTTTATATATTATCAATGAATTTCTAACTTCTTACTTCTATTATGTTTCAAATGAGATGAAATTTAATTATTTGTGTGCTTTTTGATTAAATATTTGGCAAAAATGTTAAATATATTGGAGTTTCCTATTTGTGTGATTTGTTGTTCTCATTTCCTTAACAAAAAAAATATTTTTCTTTGCAATAATGTGCGTTTCTACGTACGTAATAATATTTCTAGGATATTTCACCATTAAATTCAATAAAAGACGTAAACAAGGTAAAAATGTAAAAAAGTAAAAGGAAAAGATGTACATAGTGTAATGAAGGTTATGGTAATATACTTTTTATTTTAACTAAAGGTAATATAGTAATCACATAAATAACGGCTACTCGCGAGCACAAGTACTATAATACCCATATCCGCCCATATTTACTACGAGTATTTTTAAAAACTCGTTTATAAAACCCACAGGTACTCATTTGTTATCATACCTGTGCCCTATGGATTTTACTTGCAAGTACCCACAGGTACAGGTTTTTTGCCCCTATATGTTATACTATGATGACTACATCTTAGATTTATTTAAAATCTCTTAAAAATATCTTTTAAGATTAAAATTACTTTATTTAATCTTTTATGATTTGTTTCCTTATTTAATTAGAAGTCTAGTATTATTATGAATATAAGTTAATATTATGTCTTTTGTATTACATTAAAATTAAAATGAGAAATGAAATGATCAAGATAATAAATCATGTTATACTGTTGTGAGTAATAATATGATATTATTGTTATACAAAATACTTAATGTTAACAATTATTTATATTAATATTGTATTTTTAATTAAACAAAGAAACAAATTATAAAAAATGAAATTAAGTAATATCTATTCTAAAATATCTTCTAAAATACTCCAAACAAATCTAAGATAATAATATAATATGTGATATGATTATTATATTTATATATCATTTAGATATGTTTTAAAATATAATTTAAGATATTCTAAAATACTTTCACATATTTTCCACATACTCACTTTCTCAAAAGATACCAGTTATCTATGGTCTCACTTTTAAAGGCAGTGTAAACCTCATTATCATATAATAAAGAAAGGGCAACTCAAAATAATCACAAGACTCTCAAAATTAACTATTAATTAGGTCATACTTGCTTTAGTAGTGTTTTTCCAATAGTTGAAAACGTCATTTTGAAGCAATCACACCATCGAAAATTTCAGGATTAGCTAGACAAACGGATTAGCGAGGCGAAATTTGATGGCCTGAACACATTTTTACCTTTACAACCGGAAGTTTGGAAATAATTTTATAAATAAACGACTAGGAAGGAATTCAAATTGGACAGAACTCCCCCAACATTTATGGATACTTAACTTTAGGTAATAGTGAGTAGAAATAATTAATAAAATCTTGACAATACATTAAAAATATAATTATAATTAAAATTTAATCCTAAATAATAGTACTAAAATTCATAAATATATTTGTTTCCAAATACCAACTTATTATATATCTCTTGCACATAATAAACTTAAAATTTAGCAACTGATCGGATTTTTTTGAAAAATAAATCACTATTAATGCTGAGAAAATCGACAAAACCGGTCGTACTGCTCTATTGAAAAAGTGATCGTGAACCGGCCAAATCAGTTGACAATCATAAAAGTTTAAGGGTGACAAAAAGATCTAATTAATGAGTATCCTTAAAAATATTTATAACATATACCCACAATAATATTTATGAGAGAAAACAAGTTATATGATACTTGCATCATGGATATATGCATATTTATCAATATATTTTTAATTAAACTTTTGTATATATATTATATTTTTATTATTATTTTAAAATTATATATTATCTATGTCATAATATGTTATAATGATTTCAATATAATCTTAAATTTATTATATAAATATCTTATTATTTACATAATAATAAATTTCTATATTGATTATTATGAAATATATAAATATATAATAAAAATTAAAACTTATTTGCTATCCGTGAATACCTGTTATTTACGTAGGTAACCATAGATAATGTGGGTTCAGGAAAACATTATCCACACTTGCTCAACCCCTTTGTCATTTCTACATAAGCCCATAAAAACAATTTTTTTTTTCGTTTGAAGCGGTCTCCTCCATAAAAAGGAAGGGCTTTTACGAAATTAAAAAATGAGATAGATCTGGAACAATGAAGATATAGATGCAATTGTAATAGTAATAACCATTTTATTTACACAAGTTAAGAATTTGTTTAACTATAGTATATAATTGTGAGCTTGTAGTGTATCATCGTGAGCTTGTAGCTTTTAATTATAAAGTACTTAAAAACTTGTAGCTTTCTAGGTAGCTTATTAAATTAAATTGTTTCAAAAACTTGTAGCTTTTCTATTAAGAAATTGAGGTAACAAAAATATCTCCAGTAAAAATTCTTATATTAGGGAGTGTTAACAAAAATATCTCAAGTAAAAATTCTTATATTAGAGAGTGTTAGCTTAATTTCTGCAGCACACCAATGGACTCTATCTAACAATTACATAACTTTTCAAAGTAACTTACATGTGGAAACTCAACATCATCTGATTTCACCTACAATAACAATATAAGCGAAGTATTGGATTAGCAATTCATTTGAACCAAAACATGGTTGTAAGTTGATATCTTCTTTTGATCCATATACATGATTTAAGTTTTATCATACCTACTATTTTCTCCATAATTTTGTCATTCTTGTTGAAGATTGTGTCTTTCATATAGAGTGTTCAAATTTTAACCACCCATATGACATTCGTCCATATATTTATTATTTATTTAGTTATTTATTAATTATTAGTTAAAATAATTAAATATACAGATAATTAAAAACCAATATTTTTAATCTTTTATTTTAATATTTAATTTAATTTTATTGGTAATACAATATTGTATTTATTTATAATTAATCTTATATTATTTAGAGATTAAAATATTTGTTTAATTTTTAGTTACAATATCTAATATGATTTTTTAAAATTTGGAATGTAACATTTATAAACTAATCCTTGAAAGTTTTTTTCATTTTCTATAAATATTACTTTACATTATTTTCTAAAAACTAATTTTGATTTAGTCAAAATTTTACAAACTATATAAGAAGGTAAAAAGTTGCGTTCTCCAAGTGCTTATATCAATATCCAACTTTTCTAGCTACAAGGTGATAAATATTGATCAATGGAAATTATGGTATTTGAGTTGGATGTAGATTATATTTTTACATATAACCGGATTACATGACTTTTTTCCTTTTGCAATTAAAACGTAAGAATTATATGTCTATGCAATATATGATTCCTTTATGTTCGTGTTAAGAAAATATGGAAAAGTCATTCATATTTTAATATCTTCTCTTGTTGCAAAATCAAAGAGGGAGAATTAGTTTTGTACTAGGGTGGAACCGCTACACCGCTCCATTTCATTCCTCCAAACTAAATATTAATCTCTGTACTATGTTTTACTACCATAAATGATCATGTCCCCTTATTTACTTCTATTTTTTATTTTTTAAACTTTCTTTATTTTAGATCAATAAATATATAAGGTTGTAAATTTGTTGGGTGATTTTTATAAATGTTAATATAGTTACAAAAGTCATATTACAATCATTATTATGGTTGGATTTATCCATAATTATCTAAAATATCAAACTTTTAAAACTTTGCTAAATGGAGACCACAACCTTACCATTATTTATAGAGAGATACACAAGTTTACATATGAGTAATATTTTAAAAATATATATTTGTGTTTTAACCAAATTATTGAACCCCAATGAAGACTCTAATTTTTATAACATTGATCTCCATATGAAGTTAGGCTAACAAGAAGTATCATTATCATTATTTCACTTTTATATATGCTTCAAATATAGATGAAAGTTTCTAACCCATAATAATCACACAAAAGTCAACTAGGTGTTGTCCCATGCATGTAGCTTGAAGTTTAACTTTGAAATTTGTGTAGAGAAGGTGCCATTATAGCATACTAAAGGAAAATCTCATATCTCAAATCCCTCGGGATAACCAAACATTGAATAAGACTCAACCACCACCTACTCACTACCCTTAAAAATCAGTATATAAACACCAACTCCCACATCACTTCTTAATCACACAAAGTATTCAATTCTGAAACAAACATTTTAAGTTTTATTTCCATTGAGAGAATGGCTGGCATTGTGAAGTTAGCATGTGCAGTTCTTATATGCATGGTTGTGGTGAGTGCACCCTTAACTAAAGCTATCACATGTGGTCAGGTTACTGCTAACTTGGCCCAATGCCTTAACTATCTTCGAAGTGGTGGGGCTGTACCAGCACCTTGCTGCAATGGGATTAAGAACATATTGAATTTGGCAAAGACTACTCCGGACCGTCGCACAGCTTGCAACTGCTTGAAGGCAGCCGCTGCTAATACCCCTGGACTCAATCCTTCTAATGCTGGGTCACTACCAGGCAAATGTGGGGTTAACATCCCTTACAAGATTAGCACCTCCACTAATTGTGCTAGGTATATATGTTTACACAGATTTTAATGTTTTCATTGTTTTAAATTATGGTTATAGTCCTTAATATGTGTCACTTAATATATCTACATAGTATGAAGTGTGATCACATGAGTTCAAATTCTTGTAGCTGTTTGATTCCCTCTTCAAAAGAACTTACCATATCGGTTAACTTTTTCATATTGTTGACATCTCAAGCATGTACTAACCTTCATAAAAGCTTCACTATTACTTTTATTAAATGATAATCTTCTATAAGGACCACTTTGTACTATTTCTTTTACCATTAATGAGAAGAAATAATCATCGCATAAAAAAATTTGATTATTTTTTAATTGAAATTAACTGCAGATGATGTTTGTTATTAATAATAAGAGTAGTAGTAGATAATAGTTAATATTAAAGATTAATCACTTCTCATTAAATAGTTGAAGAAAGAGACATTATCTCATTTCTAAAGGAACAAAGGTAAAAAGAAAGTACTTTTATCTAGGATTCATTTTTGGTTTTTAAGGCTATAAATCTTAACCATGTAGTTTATTGTTTTTTTCTTTCCAATTGCAGCATCAAGTGAAGTGAAAAACTATCGGAAGAATCGGCAACAACCAAGCTATGAGTATAGTAAATAAAAAGGAGTTTCTCCATTAACGTGAGCTAGTCTCCTCTTTTGTGTTTTAAGCTTTTAGCCCGTCACTAAGTTTAAATACTTCTATGTAGTGCTATCATCTTTAAATAAGAGATGGTGATTGAAATAATTATCACAAGTTTGGTTTCCCAGAAATTTGTAGTAATGTGCATGATGTATTGATGTTATGCATTGTTTTTCTTTTGCCCAATTGTCAAATTCCTTTTTCAAGAAAGGAAATTGTATTTATCCTTTTCCATGAATATTTTTAGTGATAAGGATAAATTCTTTTGAGGTGCTAAGGATATATTAATACCCAAAATTTAAAAGTTTCATAACCAAAGTAATTAAACCACAATGCACCCCATTAATAACATAGTATTTGATGTATAGTTTATTTTTAATATA
>NC_032009.1:15786177-15795537 GCF_001865875.1 Lupinus angustifolius | reverse complement strand
TTTCTAACAATAATACCATTTTCATCAGATTTATTTCGAAATACCCAACGAGTTCCTATGACATGCCTATTTTTAGGTATACGAACAAGTTCCCAAACTTTACTTCTCTCAAACTGGTTTAACTCTTCTTGCATTGCAAGAATCCAGTGTTCATCCTTGATTGCATCATCAATCTAGGAGGGTTCTATTTGAGAAACGAAAGCCAAGTTTAGACAAGCATTTTCTAGCATTAAATGGGTAGTGACACCCTTACTTATATCGCTAATAATGTTGTCAATAGGATGATCTTGGCGAGTTCTCCATTATTTTGGTAAATCAGAGTGAATATGCTCTTCTTGATGAGATAGATCATCATCCATTTTCAAATACTCAGAATTAGTTGTAGAGTCATTTATAGAAATTTCTTTAGTAGGAGAATTTGGCAAGTCCTCTTCATCAAAGGTTAACTCATCCTTTATAGTAGGATTGGTTTCATCAAAAGATACATGAACGGATTCTTCCATGGCTAGAGTTCTTTTATTAAAAACTCTATAAGCTTTACTCATAAGAGAATAGCCTAGGTAGATACCTTCTTCAACTTTTGCATCAAACTTGCCTAAGTTATCCTTACCATTACTTAAAACTAAGCATTTACAACCAAATACATGCAAATGAGAAATGTTTGATTTTCTACCTTTAAAGAGTTCCTAGGGGGTTTTCTTAAGAATTGATCTTATAAGAACTCAGTTTGAAACATAACATGCAGTACTTACAACATCAACCCATAAATATTTTGGGAGGTTAGTTTCATTCAATATTGTATGAGCTAGTTCTTCTACAGATCGATTCTTTCTCTATACAACACCATTTTTTTATGGTGTTCTAGGAGCAGAAAAATTGTGATTGATACCAAGATCATCACATAATTTTTTAAATAAAGAGATTTGAAATTTTCCCCCATGATCACTTCTTATAGCAGCGATTTTTAGTGATTTTTCATTCTGAACTCTTTTAGCATAAATGCTAAAGGCTTTGAATGCCTCATTATTATGAACTAAGAATATATTTCAAGTGTATCTCGAAAAATCGTCTACTATAACAAGAGCATAGTAGTTGTAACGCCATGTTTTTCCGAGCACGATTAATTAAGTAATTAGTTGTTAATGAATTAATTATAAAAATTAATCAGTAATGTTTTAGGCTAAACCTCAATTGAGTTTTAATCTTGAATTATAATATTCATGCTTGCTCTATTTGTTTCAAGATTTTTGGAGAATAAAAGTTTCTAAGACGATTTCAGATCATTTTATCGAAGTTTCATCCAGTTTTTGAGTTCCAAAACTCGGAATCAAATTCCAATTTGTCTGTTAGCTTCAAAATATTATTTCTAGTCAAGATAGACACCAAGGTTTTCTGTAACTCATCTCTAGGTATTTTTCACGTCGAAATTCAAGTTTCGATGTTTCAGGCAAAAAACCTAAATCGGTAGATCGTATATTTTCGGACGAAGTTACCCGGTAATACTCGGGCACGACTTGAATTGAGAAATCACGTCGCATCAATCAAATCGGAGTATTAATCACATCATGGGTCAATGGCTTGTCAAACAAGCAAAGTCACAGCTTGCATAATCCCCTAAATCACTCACCAAATCTCCTCACTCACCATCATTAGACACATCACATAAGCTAGCCTAAAGCTAGATTGCCTCTCGTTAATTTTCAGATTTGAGAGAGGGTGAGGCTCTCCTATAAATACCTCACCCCATCCTCTCATTTTTACACTAATTCTCCTAAAGAAAGTTAAGGTATTCTTTCTCTTTTTCTCTTCTCCATTTTTCTCCACATACACCATGATAAAATCATGGTCTCTTAGTATGTTATTCACGGATTTGAGTTTATGTTTGTTTTCTTTAAATATTTTTTAAGTCATGACTAAAGGGGATGATAATGAATTCATATGAACCTTTGTGTAGTTTTGACTTATGTAAAACTTAAAATTTCTTCCTTGTTCTTAGATGGAAAAACTATATCTTTGGACAAGGTTAGATGAGTTTATTTGCTTTAGAAATATTGAAAATTATTGTTATTATTTGAATATGTTTAAATGTGATGATTTGAACATCAAATGAACCTTTATTGTGTTTAAGAAAAATTTATGTCTATTCTTGAAAGTTCAAAATGTTTGAGTTTTTGTTGAAAAAATTTCATTTTTAAAAGGTATTATGTGCAAAAGGTTGTTTAACATATGTTATTTTTTTATTTCCAAGTTAAAGTAATGATTTGACATAAAAGATGGTATATTAAAGTTTTGACTTAATAAACTTAAAGTGTTATGAAGTTTTGGATAATAAAATAGTAAAAGTGTTAACTTATGATTTATAGTTCATGAATATGAAATCAACACCTATTAACCCTTGAGGTTATCCTAAAATTTAGAGGTGTTAAATGAGAAGATTGACCTAAAATGTCTTGACTTTATAAACCTAAAGTGTTATGAAGTCTTAGAAAAATGATTTAAAAGTGTTGATCTTAGTTAAGTTAGCTTACTTTAAAGTTGTAAGATTGACTTAAAAAGTCTTGATTTAAAAGTCTTGATTTTGTTTAAGTTAGCTTACTTTAAAATGGTAAGTCTAGCTTAATAATCTTACTTAAAAAGGTTAATCTTAATAAAAATGTTTTACTTGCAAAAGATAAGTTTTATGAATAGTTATCATTACCAGAAAAATGTAATGAAGTAAAAATATATGTCTAGAAAAGTTATGGAAATAGATGTCTAGAAAAGTTATATCTAAGGAAAGACTTGATATTTAAGTGTGTCTTTACGACCCACCTCCCTTTCCTGTGAATTAACCTGGTGTATATCCATAGATTATGATATAATTCTGTAATAAGTTTTGTTAAAACTTTACTTTAGAAATTGTCGTTTTGTTGTAAGACTTTCAATGATAAATGATGATTCAAGAAATACCTAACCTTGAATCGGATGGATGAAAGCGATTAAGTTCATTTTAGATCGGAAGTTTTATTTTGACATAAAATGTTATTTCGTAGGAATAATAATTATCAAAGTGACCTAATTAGCGTTATTTTGATATTGGCATGATGAAGAGTTCGAGAAGTATTATATACAGTAAGAGGCTTGGCTTGAGAGCTGTCCAGGGTGATTCAGCGATGGTTCGTAGTAGTGCTGAGGTTTATTCTCTGTGGTTTAAATGTTAAGATCGGGTCCCACTAGAAGCATTCCCGATGGGAGATGTCTTAGGATATGCAGATCGTTATAAAATATGGATTAAAAGATTTAATTTGCTAATTTCGGTTAGTGTGCATATGCATTGTGAATAATGAAGTAGTGGAGAGGAAATTTACGGGAGATGAATGAGCCCTAAGATGTTGAGAGGGACAGTGATGGCGGTGATTCATCAACAAAGCCTTGAGGGAGAGTCTAGGTGAGACGAGTCTCGTGCATTCCTGGAGGAGGTATTCTATTTGATCGGACAGTTCTCACAGCGTAAACTAGACGATCTCTAACAACCCCTCTTTGCAATCAAGATCGATGAGAGGGATGCCCAAAAAGTGTTTGATACGACACCGTCCTGAAATGAACAGTTCCGTAGGAACAAAATGATCATATATATATATATATATAGTGCGATCAAATTGGCTTGTTATAGGACCTGTACTCTCGTTTATTTCCGAATAGTTATTGGGAGGATAATGATGTAAGGATGGTGGACATATGCATAGCATGCTACATGGTATTTATCGATATTGATTTTAAATTCATAAGTTTTATACTTCATTCATCATTAATACATGCGCGTATGATCATATGATATATCTATATAATTCCACGACGTCAATGATAAGTTTTTCATTAGATGTTTTACTCCCTCTCTTTCTTTCTGGTGTACTTGTATACATCCATCTTTAGATGGACAGATTGGCAATGATCATGGGCTACCACTTTACCATGTTCTACGAGGGGGCATGGAGCATTGAAGGAAATAGATGCACCTACACTGGTCCTTGCGGCCTGGAATTGGATCTCGTATGTGATGGCCCTGTGTTGCATCTCCCGACATATTACGCAGTTCGGGAAGCATCGTTCACCCTACTAGAGCGAAGGTCCGTACTTGCCGGTCTATCCGCACCAGTTGAGGCACGAGGCAGATCGGAGGTTGTCAAGATCTGGCCCAACCGGGATTCTCATCTACTGACTCAACGCCAAGAGGGACAGAAGGAGCAGGCGTAGCTACTTCATCGGGGCCTAGGGGGTACTTCTTGGAACCTTCGATGGATTGGGCAGCAGATGAGGTGGTGGAGGACGAGGATGATGACTTTGTAGAGTTAATTTGCATAGAGGATTCGGTGGAGGTTATAGAGATCTCTTCAGACTCGGAGATCGAGAAAGACCCGAGAGAGGTTTCCAGTGCACCACCGGTCTAGGAGCTCCTTTCTTTCTTTTGATAGGGAACCCGTGTAGGGTACTTTTGTAATGCTAACGCCTCCGACATTATTTTATTTTTATTTGTAGTTTTAGTCTTTGTTAGGGGCGAAGAATAGATTTCGCCTTGTATTTTATAAATCATGATGTACGTATTACAAATTCATGATTTGATTAATGAGAAGTATTAAAAAAAGAATTGTGTTTCGTTCAATTACATTTTAAGTATTAAGAAATTATTTCCGCAAAGGTCTGAAAATGTGACGTCTTGAAAGAAAATAGATAAAATGACAAAAAAAATGATTTGTAAGTTATGTTACATAAAAGAAAGAAGAAATTTTTTTTTACCCATTTTTCCAAGAGATTCATTATAGTAATTATGAAATGAATTTCGGGGCGTTACATTAAGTCGTATCAGAGCAGTTCAATCCTATCTGGACTGGGTATGGCCTTACATGCTTTCTTGTGTGACTTTGTGTGATTGTTTAATTATGATTTTCGTTTGAAGACATGCATTTTGTGTACTTACGATTAGAGGAGTAACATATATAAATATGATGTTCTCATATTTAAGATGGTTGGACGTGGAACTGCAAATCTGGATTTCATGGCTACGATGATGGCGGCGATTCAGAATTTGAATGCTAACTTGCATCAACTGAATCAACAGCAGCAACAACAACAATCCCAAGGGCCCGCTCTGTACCAGGGTTTGGACGAGTTTTGTTGTCGCAACCTGCCTAGATTTGAAGGAGGATTTGCACCAGATGCTGCTGCCAACTAGATCCACGAGTTGGAGAGGATTTTCTAGGCACTGATGTGCACCGAGGAACAGAAAGTCACCTATGCGACCTACATGTTGTCGAAGGAAGCTGAGAACTGGTGGGAGTTCACTCAACGCCAGATGGAACATGAACATCAAGTTGTCAATCGGGCAACTTTCAAGGATAGGTTTCTATAGAAGTACTTTCCGGCGGACATGAAGACGAGGGGAACATGTCAGTTGGGGGAGTATGCTGCAGTGTTTGAAGATTTGGTGAGGTATGCCACACACTACAATCAAGTGGGAAATGAAAGGTCTAAGTGTGCCAAGTTTGAAGAGGGACTTACACAAGATTTGAAGGTGATGTTTGTTCATCAACAAATACCATATTTTCCAACTCTGGTCAACAAATGCAGAATCTATCAAGAGAGTGTGAAGGCAATGAATGCCGCACTCAAGAGTGCCATGCCTCAAGGAAATTCCTACGAACCTCAGAGGAATTTCGGACCGAATTGTGGCAGATGGAAGCCTTTCCACCACAACAAGAAACCTTATGGATTTCCATCTGGAAATCAACAGAAGTCACTCCGACCACACAACAACTACAACAACCACAACAACGACAATAACAATCAGGGTTCTCCAACAACAACTCACCACATTGGTGCTCGAAGTGCAAAGGAAAGCATTTCAGTGTCCACTGCCCTATTTGCTATCAGTGCAACCAACTTGGACACATCAAGCCGATGTGCCCTAAGCTGAAGAAGGAAGGAGTGAATGATGTTTGGGCTGCCAGACCTCAGGCCAAGGGAAGAGTGTTCACCATGAGCGGAGCTGAGATCAAGGAGGATGAAGATCTCATTCAAGGTACATATCTTGTTAATGAGATTTCCTTACCTGTACTGTTTGATTTGGATGCAACCCATTCATTTATATCCCATGATGTTGTTAACCGATTAGAATTGCCTATAGTTTCTCTACCTTATGATCTAGTCGTGTCAACGCCCACAAATGAACCCGTCATAGTTTCAACTGTATGTTCACAATGTCCCATAGTATTAGATAACAGAACTTTCCTAGTAGACCTGATATGTCTACCTTTATCACAATTAGATATCATATTATTAATGGGACTATTCAATAACTAGTTTCTTTTGAACTGTTTCAACAAAATGGTAATCTTTAGCAACCCTAAAGACCCAATAGAACCTCGTTATGACACCAAAAGCACAACTGCCATTTTTACAAGAGATTAATATAGTAATTATGAAATGATTTTCGGGGTGTTATACGGCTCCGACGACCGAAGATTTCATAACTCATTTGTCCAAGTGTTATGAATAGTTCCTTTTTGGACCAAAGGAAGTTTGATAACTCATTTGTCCAAGTGTTATGAACAGTTCCTTTTTGGTTATTGGATTTACCAAACGAGTTTGGATAGTAACCTTGGTGAGTTCTCTTCTTCTTCCAATTTAGTGTAAAAAATTTATTTGTCAATGCGTATTTTTCTATCATTTTTTAAGCAAATGGGATCTACCTGCTTTTGATGGAAAGGAATAACATTCAAAAATTTATGGTTATGATGGTTAAGTAGCTTTTGAATGTTTATATGCTAAAGCATATAAAAAAATACAGACAACAATGTTATTGAAATAACCAAGCAAAAACATAAAAATGGTAATGAGAGAGACTAACCTTTTTAGATTGGCTACTGTGTTAATGACAAACTTCTCTTTAGGCACCTTGGAATGTGTATCTCTATTCCCTGATTACTCTGTTTTTTTTTGTTTCAATCTGTGTGCTTTGTGTGTATGCTTTTTTGTCAAGTTCTATTCGTTTTTTTTCTGGTGCCCCCATGTTTTTTTGTGTGTTTTTTATAAAGGATGATAAGAAATCAAATCCCTATCCACTACCCCTAGGAAATAGGTAACTCTCCCATCATCCCCAAAACTGTTACCCACTTAGTCAAATCCGGTTAGTCAACCAGATTATTCTTTTTTCTCTTTTAAATTTCTAACTCATTTGCCACTTTAATTTAAATTATTTTCGAAATGAATAAAAAACCTTTTTTTATATTTATTTATAAAATTAAAGCTAAATAACTATAATTTGGAATTTTAATGAGCCGGACAAAAGTAGGTATTCACAATGAGCACATACAAAACAGGTCGAATAGCCCATTTTGCTATCTCTATCAAGCTAAAGAGTAGATGTTTGAAACTCTCAGCTTCAATAAGAGATGATTGAAAGGAGATGGCTCCAAAGCCTTTGTCAAAAGGTCTCCAACTTGATCATTTGTTGATATTGGAACTAAATGATTGTCGAGTTATGTGACAATCAGTTTCTATATGCTTCATACATTCATGAAATACAAAATTTGTCACTATATGTCTTGCAGAGTTGTTATCACAATAAAGTAAAACAAGTTGTGTAAAACTAATACACAAATCATTCACAAGAAGACCTAAAAACATTGTTTTGCTTCTATGATTTCTAATAAACCAAATATCTCTCTAAGAACATACATTAGCATGAAATAGAACGTCATGTCTTTGGGCAAGTTTCCTAGTTTGAATCATAAAACCCTATATCTGACTAGGGGAATATTTGAGATAAAAATTACCTTGACTAGGGCTTCCTTTCAGATATTGAACGACACAAGTAGGGATGACAAAAATATGTGTCTCATGGGTACCCGCTAAAAGACTCCAACATGTACCAAGAAAAATAGCTTATGGATAGAAATGAGTATCATGATATCCGTCGTGCGGGTACCCGCATATTTGTAAATTATTTTTTAATTAAATAATTTTATATATTAATTTTTTTTATTTTATAATTATGTAATATATATTTTATTACTATTTAATAATAAATTTTACTGATTGAAACATAATGATAAATTTAACATATATATAAATTTTATTATTTATCTAATAATTATTTTTTATATATTGATTATTACAAAATATATAAATATATATTGAATATTAACAACTCGTTGGATACGTGCAAATACCCGCTATTCGTGCAAGTACTCGCAATTAGTACTAGTATGGGTACGGAAAATCACTACACTCGCGTGTTTGGTCCCGTTGCTATCCCTAGACACAAGCGAGAGCTTTATGATGATTAATAGTAGGTGAGACCATGAATTGACTAAGCTGTTGGACACCAAATAATATATATGGTCGAGTATTAGTTAATACAATGATCTGCCTACTAATTGCCCATAAATAAGGGATCCAAAAAGGAATGCTATTACGATGATGTAGAGAAGTTTCCTTAACCACCGGAGTCTGAAGTGTCTATGTAATTTACTCTAATAAAAATAATAATGAATAGGCATAAATTCTTATATTATTTGGATTTGATTCAATAATATATGATATTTGTGAAAAATTAGTATGAGATGAAATAAAATTGTATTTTTCTTCTCTACTATCATTGAACATTACCATATCTGTAAAATGAATGATGACCCATAAAATCAACCAAAAACCAATTTCAATATACTTTATTTTATCACCAATACTTAAATTAGTTGTTATTAGTGATATAAAGTTAATATGTAATATAATCAAATAGATTGATGAATTATGTTTAATAAGTCTTTTAAATTGCCTTGAATTTTTGAAACAACATAGTTTAATATATTTATCAAAATGTCTAGTCTAAACTATTACACACCAGATAATAGCTCACTAACAAGCAATTTGACTCGTTTCCAACCTATGTAATGTAAAAACCAGACCATTATAATAGTTCTTAATATGAGTGGAATAGAATATTTTAAAATCACGTATAAGAAAATGTGAACTAATTGCAGGTACCTTATGGATTTTACTCATATATCTCAATCACTAAAACGAACACAGGTAGTGATTTCCTTTACTCATATCCGTATTAAATTTTAGTGATTGAGATATATGATAAATTTAATATATATATATATATAAATTTTATTATTCATGTAACAATTATTTTTTATGTATTAATTATTATAAAATATATAATATATACTGAAACTTAAAATCCATAAGGTACCCGCAAATACACACTACCCATGTGAGTACCCATAAATAATATGTAATTATAAAATAATAATAAAAATGTAATATATAAATTATTTAATTAAAAAATAAATTTATAAATATGCGGGTATCATAATA